>NW_022196904.1:28271755-28286552 GCF_008632895.1 Mastomys coucha
GGAGGAGGAGGAGGAGGAGGAGGAGGAGGAGAAGAAGGAGGAGGAGGCCAGCTATGGACTTGGACTATGGTATCCTCACTATCTGTCAAGTAGACATCCAAATGTTGGATTTGAATACAGGGTTCACATGTTTACTAATCACTGCTTGGCTGCTCTTTTTGTTAGATTTTTTTATTTTATTTTATGCATACGAGTGGTTTTTTTTCTGCATGTATATATATGTACCACCCACATGCCTGGTGCCCCAGGGAAAGGGCTCCTTACTCAGTTTGCAGGAGAGGAGGAAGTACCAAGTCAGAGGTTCCTCCTTAGTGTTCAGACATCCCATGCAACAGGCTGAGTTCTTTGTGTAACAACATGGGGTCTTCCAAGATTGGGATTCGACTGTTCTTGTTTCCTTCTGTCCTCATGGAGCAGAAGCAGAGCAGACAACCCTACGGACCCTACCTTACCTATGGACAATTTAGGAAACGTCTGTATGTTCTATTTTGAAGCTGATTTCTCAGTCTGAAGAATTGATTTGTGCAATTAGGCAAGTGATTTTTTTTTTGAAGGAAGATTTTGCATGAATTTGCAATATAATTTTCTTTTTCTGTAACTGTTAATTGAAAACATTTATCAGGTTTTTAAGCTGAAACAAAGTTAACTTTGAAAAAAAGGTGTGAACTGCTCATTTTTTATGCAATCTCAGTGTTGTCTTTGATACTTTCATTAATGTCTTATTTACAGTCAGGACTGAAGGCTTCTCAGCTTGGAAGAAGAAACTGCCTGCCTTACCCCATAGAGGGATACAAGTTTCAGACCCAATTAATCCAATTACTGTCTCTGCCCTCTGTCTCCACATATCACTACTCCAGGGGCATCTGGGGCAAAACATGAAGACATTCTGAGGAAAATCTTAATCTACAAACATAAGTGTTTCACTAATAAATAATAACAATAATAATGATGATGATGATGATAAATAAGCCTTAGTCTTTTGTTGTTTTGAGGTAGAGTTTCACCAGGTAGCCTAGGGCAGCCTTAAACTCTTTGTGTCCTGCCTCAGCCTCATGAGCGCAGAGAGGACACGTGCCACTGTATCTGAGTGCTATTCTGTTTTTGAGTGTCTAAGCCTTTGAGTTAATACAAACTTACTAAAGTTCTCTTATACCATGAAACAGATAATACTGGAAGCTTCTCAGTGACAAAAGCTGTTTCTGAGATTTAATAGCTTTACATGATATTTTATGTAACTATACAATTAAAATTTGCATTTCTACTTGACAGATACTGAGTGTCACTTAGCTTACTAATAGTTACTGTTTTTTTTAAACTGTCATTATTACCTTACATTTTGGTTAGGTGTGAAATTTACATTTCTTGGTATTTTATGAGTTTTGTTGGTTTTTTTTATTGACTTACATAAATCAACCTATAATATATTTTACATGGATGTTAGGGAACTGGGTTTTTGTATGTGTGTGAGAGATAAAATATTATTTCACATTTTCTCATTTTTCTTCTATTGATATGTCAAAGACAAAAGTCAGACAATATCATTAATTTTTTTTCTTATTTCTCTTCATACCTCTAAACAGACTGCTATTGGGATAAATTTCTTCCAGCTGATCACATTAATGTCTGCTGGCCTTAATTCCTTCCTTCCACATTTGTGTTTTTCATTACTTGGAAGAGAGTGTAGGCATATGCATGTTCATGTAGGCTTGTGTGCCTGTGTGTGTCTGTGGGTGCAAGTGTGTATATATGTGTCTGTCTCTCTGTGTGTACACATATGTGTGAGTGTGTGAGTGTGTATGTCTGTGAGGGCAAGTATGCATGTGTGTGCAAGTGTGCATGTGTGTGAGTGTGTATGTGTAAGTATGTGGGAGTGTGCAAGTGTGTATGCTTATGTGTGCATGGGTGAATATGTGAGTGTATGTGAGTGTGTGTATATGTGCAAGTGTGTATATGTGTGTGAATGTGTATATGTGAGTGTGTGTGTATATGAGTGTGTGTATGTGTGCATGTGTGTGTAGGCAGAGGTAATGGAGGCTGCAAATTACTCTAAGTAGGTGCTGTAATCCAACTCAGATACTTTTGGAGAACAGTCAATGCGCTCTCCTCACTAGTGAACCATGGATCCAGCCCCTCAATTAGCTCCATGGTCCCCCTGTCTCCTTTTCATTTACACATACCCTGCTATCTCAGCATGGCCAAGTCCAACCAGAGGGCACATGGGAGCGTCTTTCTCTTTTTCTAGCCCAGTTGACTCCACTGAAGCTGGGCCCTCTCCACAGTCCGCCACCCCCAGAATCTATGATAAAGCCATATACATTGTAGCTTTCAACGTCCCAAAGATCTCTGACCTTACGCTGCCAGGGTTTCCCCACATGGATTATCTGGCTTCTTGGCCCCATCTGCCACAAGTTGCTAACTCAAGTCTTGGAATACTTGTTTCTCTCCCTTCACTGCATTCCTTTTACATCCCACCAAGCCCTAACCTCTCCCAAAAGAACTGGCATGGCTTTGGTTTGGTTTTGGAAAGATCATCACATTCCCTCCCACTGGAAGAAGGTTCCTCTGAGCATCGTTTCTGGTTTATCTCTATCCTCCTCTGCCCTTTCAAGACTCCTTTCTCCCTGCAATGAGGTGTTTATTTATACTTTTTTGGCTCAAGTGCCACATTCGGAGACTGGCATCTGTTTCCAGGCACACACCCAGGCTGTGTGAGGTGATGTCTCCCTTCTCAGCTAGGTTCTGCTCTGCTTCCATATCCAGACTCCATCTATTTTAATGTACAGTAACTACACCGCTTCAGTTACTGCCTTCAGCAAAACAAATCTTAAATGTCTGGCACCCTCCATCATCTGCAAAGGGGGGCAGTAAATGGGAGAGCTAACTCACAAAGCTCCCAGTGTCTCCACTATTCCCCATTACCAGAACCTTCCAACTCAGAGAAGCCAGGAGGGCAATTGGAGCACCACAACTTTGCAATCCAGGCCCCTGTCTCTCCTCTGGAGGCTTAGTCTGCCCTCAGCTTGGAAGATATTTTAGACACAAATCTAGCCCTGCCAAGTAGAATTAAACTGAGCCAACCTTGAGCCACACTGTGGTTGCAGTAGGCAAAGGAAGTAGCTAAGGGTTGAAGTTCTTCGGGTTCTGAGAAATATGATGTCTTTTTTTTTAAATCAGAATTTTAAAAATGTGTTTTATAAATAGTAGACTATGGGGTGCTAGCTGACACAGTCTTTTTTTCTGAGGTTTATTCCTTAAAGTGTGTGTGTGTGTGTGTGTGTGTGCGTGTGTGTATGTGTGTGATATCAGATCTTCTGGAGCTGGAGTTAGAGACAGTTGTAAGCCACACAACATGAGTGCTTGAAGCTGAACTCTGGTCCTCTTTGACAGCAACAAGTGCTCTCTACCCCGAGACATCTCTATAACACTCAAAGACTTTTCTAGAAAGCAAAAATGTGGGGCAGCCTTTAGGAAGGCCAGAAAGCACTGAATGACCTCTGAACTCTGTGAGAGTAGATGTTAATTCACCACCACCTTCACTCAGAGAGCTTCAGGACAGTCCAGTGCCACCAATCTGGGCTTGAAGCAGTCTCACTTGTTGGATCGTTGGTCCTAAGATGGTGGCATTACTTCAGAAAATTGTGGAAAATTCTCAAGGTAAGGCAAAGTTCAAAGAAATAGGTCACTGAAGGAGGTCATCTTTGAAGACGTATCTCTGGCCCCTTCCTTTCAGCCCCACTTACCCCAACTTTCTTTCAAGGTGAGTGTGTGTGTGTGTGTGTGTGTGTGTGTGTGTGGTGTGTTAATCTATCTATGAAAAACATCATAGGCACAGGAACTCAAGGAAAGAAAACTTTAGTTCTAACTTTTGGTTGGAGAGACTTAAGAGTCCATCACGACAAAGCAACATGGAAGCAAGTGGCAGGCAGGGCAGGACTCATCCTTAACTGTACACATGAGACAGAATGAACAAAAAAGAGGAAATGGAGCAAGATTATAACATTTCAAAACATACCTCCAGTGGCATATTTCCTTTAGCAAGGTCTCACCTCCTAAACTTCCCCTAAACACCAACTGGGAACTAAGTGTTCAAATATCTGAGCCTATGAGGAACATTCTCAAAACACTATTCTCTCCCCTACCTCTGTCTTTCTCTCTTCATCCTTCTTTCCCTCTCTCCCCCTCCTCTCTCTGCTTTCCATCTAACTTGAGGCAATTAATTTGTTCTCCCCTCTACAATTGCTTCCATGATGTTCTGCAGAATGCCTGGGAGTGAGACAGCCATGGATATAAGCCTCTGATACTGTGAGTTAAAGTAAATACTTCCTCCTGGAAATTATTTGCGTCAGGTAGTTGGCTCATAGCAACACAACCAACCCCAAAGCAGTTCCTCTAAATGGTGATCTTCTTGCCTGTGAGTCAAACTACTTAGGGTCATCCTGGACCCATTAAAAATTGTAGAATATGGAGTTGCTTTTGGCCCAAGGACTGAATCCAGAGCCTCATCCTCATGGGTCCAATTTAGAGGTTCAGGAATACCTGCTTCCCCTGGGCCCAGTGCTTCACATCTCCTTTATTCTCCTGTCCCTTGGCTCTCATGGTTTAGGCATCAGTAGCTGAGAAAACACCCATTGATGCACATGAACTTTTTATTTGAAGAAAACTGAGTGGCTTCCAAAGCCTTTGCAGCTGGGATTCCTGAGCATTAGAATTGGACATATTTCTTGATGTCAACGTCAAACAAACCCAGGTTTCTCCATGATAAGAAGCAGAGACCTACTAGCAAAATTATGGACAGAAGAGGCTAGCAAGTTGCTTATAGAACTGTGGATCAGGGTGTCTGGAAAACAAAGCTAAACAGTCCAGTCCCACTAGCATGATCCAACTGTTCCAGCCAACATCCTTCCATCTGCTCTGAAATTTAAGAAGAAAGAATACAATTGTTTGTCTTCAGGCCACACAACCTGACTGTTGACATTAGAAAGAAAAGACTATGCTTGCAGGTGTGGGCTCAGTGGTCCTGACTGCTTCTATAGGAGGAGGACAGTGGATTCAGCATTCCCTGTTCCAGCAATTGCACATGGTAAGGGAGATGTTGTTTCAGGGTTACTGCAACAGGTCCAACATATGGACCCAGGTATTTCTACTGCAACAGTCAATCTAGAAGCCACTACATAAAATACGCAATGTCCTTCTAGATAGACAACAGATTCAGGACAAGATGGAAAGTCAGACTTGTGCTTAAAATTCCCCAAAGACTACCGTGCTTTGGCCACACATGGAGAATGTGCCAGGTCAGCCCCTCACAGCACCCTGCTCACTCTTTCCCCATGCTAACCAGTGTAAGGATCTTCCCTTTCCCTCACACATATGGACACCAGGCTGCATGTCCAAACTCTGTCCACTCCAGTTGCAAACTGCAGACCCTTGGCCCTGACTCCAGGCCAGGGTGTGTGGTCTGCACTTGGGAGGTTGGATCTGAGGAGGAGGTCAGCAGAGATCTGGAAGAGTGGGCTTGGGGCCATTTGGCAGGGATCCCACAGGGCTGCAGTGGTCTGGAGAAGAAGGCTCTTCTACTGTCCTATAGGGAGCTCTGCGGCTGCCCTGGGAAGGCAAGACTTAGGTTTTTCTTGCTTTTGGTTAGGAACAAAATTGCACCCATTAGAGAGAGTAGGTGTGCGGAAAGCAAATGCAGAACTGCCATTCATCATGTAAATATGAATGGTTTGAGGTCAGAGTTTCTCCTCTCTGCAAATTCGGGGCATCTGGTAGACTCCCTCCAGCCTGTTCTTGGCTGCCTGTGATCCTCCAGTCCTATCCCGTGTGCAGGCATCTGAGCTTTTCTGAACTCTCCCTTGTTCTAGGAAGCTCTCAACAGAGGGTTACCAGCCATGGGGACAGGGTCCTCTGTGGATGCAGAAGGTGCATTGCCACCTTCGTGCCACCCAACACTGCTCTTCCACAGTTTATCCTTTTAAGAGCACTTCAGCCTTTCTTCTGCCAACCTCAGAAGCCCTTGTGCTCTTTATTCATGAAATCCCAGAGAAAGGAGTTTGAACTTGATCTCAGTTGCTGCCCACAGGATAAAGGACTGCCCCACAGACCTTCCCCAGCCTAACTTACATGACAGCTCTCATCAAAGGCTTTATTTCTATGCTTCAAATAAACACATTGGACCTTGGAGTCCTTCCTAGATCAGTGCTCTAAGCCCAGATATATACCTACCCTCTCTGCCGAGAGTGACTTCTACCACATTCACAGTCCTCCTGCCCTTGGAGCTGATAATCATTCTTTCTCATGACCCCCAGTCCCAGGGCCAGCAAAGGAAGCTGGTTTCTGTAGCAGAGTCTACCCTTCAACAGCCTGGACCCCCCAGGGCTGCAGCTCCCACCTGGAGCACTCAGCAATTTTATATATATATTTTTTCTTCCCAGCTGAGGCTTTTTTTTTTCATAAGTCTGTTGCTGGAGTCCTTTATGCTATCACTAACTCAAGCTGTTTAGCTTGAAATATCTAATTCCAAACTCAAGGCCATGATGAGATCCTTTTCAGCTGCCTGTCCTAGTGGCCTGGAATCTAAATCTCGATTATGTATTTCTCTTCCATTTTAGGCAGGGGGCTTCCTTTATTTCTGAAGGAAAGGCAGGTTCCTCCCCCAAATTGCATCTGGCTGTAGAGGTACCGGGATTACAGATGTATACTCCCATATCCTACTTTTTATGGGTAGTGTCAGGATCAGAATTCAGCTTCCTATCCTTGGCATGGCCATCCCTCTCCCCACACAGTCATTCCAACCAGCAGAGCAAGCTGTATGTATTTGGGCTTGACTGCAGAGTCAGAGCGAAAGCATCTTGGTGTCCTCTTTGACCATTTTTTTGAGGTCTACCCACCCATCCATATCCTCTTCTACCTTCCTTCTTTCAATTCCCCACTCCCTGTTGTCCTTCTTTCCATTTCCACTTCCTCTTTGCTTAGAAGAACTTACTATAAGCCAACTCTGCCCAGCAACTTTTGTAAACGGTACCCAACATTTATCACATTTGTGTTCAATATTTTTCTTACATATAAAGACCTGACAACCTGCTCCTTTATGATAGATGTACTTATTTTTTCTAAACTATCACTAACCAAGCATATCATTTTCATACAGTAAGTGTATATTCAATTTTCTACAGTTTTGACTACTAAACAGGCTTACTAGTGAGACAAATGACAGATATATTGCAATATTAGCAAAGGGTCCCTTAAACCCGCATAAAGCTCCAAAGTTAATGTTTATTCCTGTTGTACAGAGCTGAGAAGATGAAGCAGGTCTGGCTGGTGGAGTGTGTAGCCTTGTGTGTCTTTTCTCTTCTTCCACATGTGGTTCCCAGCTTGCAGATCCTGGCACCAAAATCTAGGGTGGAGAGCCTGCTCATATTCACTCTTCATTTTGCAAAGTGTTCTAACATCTTTGTATTTTTTTTTTATCCTGACCCCAATCCCAATGATATTAGCTACTGCCAGATCAACTTTTCCTGGTCGAAGGAAGCCTCTGAGCTGTCACTGATGGACTGGTGTCAAGGCTGTGAGACATAGCTTCCTCCTGCCCATCAGGAGCATTTGCCATACACTGTGGCTAAGCCTAGTGCCCCATTCTAGCCTTTCCTCTTCCCAACTTTTTCACACATTCATAACCCGAGTTTTTACTATGGGGTACACTCAGCCCCACATGCACAGACTTGTCCTCACCTTTAAGAATCGTCGACCACAGTGTTGACTCCAAGGACTGGGTGATTTAAAAGTCCAGAGTAAAGCCTGAGCACCCCCATGGTCAGAGAGAAGAGAATTATGAAAACGGAAGGCTGGGAAGGAGGCAGACTTTGAAATGGACTTAGCATTGGTTCTGGAGTCTTGCTGGGGTGAGAGAGTCGCTAATGGATCTGCTGCAATTCAGCCACAGAGATGATGTACGAGACTCGTCTCCTGACATTGAATCAGGTCACTGGGCCCATTGGATGTGATACAATGTCAATGGAACTGTTATGTGTTATTGATGTCAGCCACAGAATAGATAAAAACATTATAAAATAGCTTTTGTCGCCATTTACATTTTTTTCATAAATGGTGAGAAGGTTTCAGTCCTCCAGTGCTTGGAATGAAGCAACAAAGGACCTGGTTTCATGCCCCCCCCCTCGGGAGACTGGAGGATCTGAGGAGGTCAGAGAGGGGCTGCCCAGCCCAAGGAAAAACTACTGTAGATGATGGATGAGGGGCTGCAGCTCTTCCAGGAAGGAAGAGAGGAAGGAAGAAAGGGAGGAAGAAAGGAAGAAAGGAAGGAAGGAAGAAAGAAAGAAAGAAAGGAAGGAAGGAAGAAAGAAAGAAAGAAAGGAAGGAAGGAAGGAAGGAAGGAAGGAAGGAAGGAAGAAAGAAAGGAAGGAGAAAGTGGGTGGAAGCCTTTGTAATGTACAGGCAGAATGAGGTCAGTGCCATAAATTTCACTTGGCAAACATACTTAGATTGCCCATGGGCTAACAATTTAACCTGTCCTGATAGCAACTGTGAGTCGGATCTGGGGTGTCTCATGTTTTGAAATGTTTCATCCCTATTTGGGTAGTGATGTTTTGAGAGGTTTTGGACCTTTAAGAAGTGGGTACTAGCTGGTGGAAGTAGGTCATTGGGAGTGGGTATTGTAAGTCTATGCTCTGCTTCCTGATTAGCTGCCATGATGGGTTCAGCTGCTTCATACTCATGTCAACACAATGCAGACAGCTGCTCTTCCAAGATCACATCTTCAACAATGAGGGACTGAGTGTCCTGGAAACTGTGAGTCAAAATGCAAACAAAACAAAACATCTTTTAAGAAGCCTTTCTTGGTCATTTTGCCACAGCAAAGCATGAGATAAGTAACTATTACAGAGTTTATAGTCCATTACACACTCAGGGTTCTCTTCTGGAGATAGGGAGTCAGTGTGGACATGAATAAGATGCCCAGGTGCCTGTCAACACACATCCTTGTTTCTGGATATGCTTTTGTTCTTTGGGTCTGGACCCTTTATCATCCTTCCTGGATTGACTTTAGGCACAGGGACATGGTAAAACCAAAAGATGCCCTCAAGGATGTTTTGGAAATTTCAGTGTAGACTAGACTGAAGAGCAGCAGCTCTCTAGTAATTCCCAGGGACTTTAGTACCAGACAGGGACTGCTAAGACATTCAGACTCATGGACTAAACAGCTACCGGATTCTTGACCTTTTCTGTCAGGAGACATTGTTAGACTAACCAGACCACAGCCTGTACACCACTCTAATATATTAAATATTAAAATCAATACATATATATATATATATATATATATATATAATCAGTTATGTTCCTTCAGAGAATTCTGATTATAGACTCTCATGTGACAACTGCATACAAACATCCATATCTGTGTCAACATTGTTTTTGAGGTTCAAGGAAATGCTTAGGGTTCCCAGATGTGGACTCCAGGAGCAGCAGGTTAGACACAATCAGCTCTGTTTCAGTAGGGACAGGCTGATGAGAACCAAGGTGCTGTGGGATCCACAGGCCCTTCTGACAGCACTTCTAAAGGTGCTTCCTGGCTTCAGGTGCTCGGTGCTTCAGACTTCCTTGATGTCCCACCACTTCCTTGGATTTCCTAATCTATAACGACTACTTCCTCTCCTAGCCCCTTCCACCACCTCCATTCCTTCCTTTCTGTCCACAGCTGGGTGTTTCTGCCATGATGGAGCTCATTCCTTTCCTTTGTCAATTTATCCAATGCTAGATGCCAGGAGCAACCAACCAGTACCATTATTTTCCTTATTTTTCCACAAGGTGTCAAAGGTTTTATGTATAGAGTCAGTAAATTCTTTCCTTTTCATAGGAGGTGGATAACTGTAGGTGAAACTTGGATAATCAAATGCATTTGTCTAGATAAGTTTGTTAAATTTTTCACAGTGTAGGTTTTTAGTGATCTCCATGCTTCTAGAAGAGGCTTCAATATCTATAGATATCACCAAATTATAGTCTGTACTTAAAAAATTCATCTTTGTACTTCTGTTGCTCTAGAACTACTCTTGGTACTGCAGTCTGTATCAGGGTCCTCTAAAGGAACAGAACTGATAGAATTTATAATCTCATATATAATATATACTTATTAGATTCACTAGAGTGGCTTAAAAGCAGTGGTCCAGCTAGTTCAACAGTAGCTGTCTCCTGGTGGAAAGTTCAATAATCTGCAGTTTGATTGGTTGAGCTGGGTTGATTTTGAAGACAGGGTTTCTCTGTGTAGCCCTGGCTGTCCTGGAACTTGCTCTATAGACAGGCTGGTCTCAAACGCAGAAATCCACGAGGCTCTGCCTTCTGAGTCCTGGGACTAAAGGTGTGTGCCACCATACCTGGCTGGATTGGCCAGCAATCTAGTAGTTGTTCAGTCCATGAGACTAGACATGTCAGTCGATCTTTAGTATATTTTGGAAACCTGTCTAATGTATGTAAAAATAAAATTATATATAAAATGGCTCATTGGTTAAGAGCACTTGCTGCTCTTCCAGTGGCTCTGAGTTTGGCAACCTGTATCCACATCAAAACAGATTACAAATATCTGTAATTCCAGATCCAGGGTACTCAATGTCCTCTTCTGGATTCCATGGACGCTGTACACACACACACACACACACACACACACACACACACAAACACACACACATATGAATAAAAAGAAAATAAATTACTTTTTAAAATGCAGAAATTAAATGTGAAAATATGTACAGAGAAGCATGTTAATTAAACTAACTGCACTTCACATTTCTATTGTTACTACAGGGAAAAGAAACACCAAGAATAGAGCTCAAACTCACATTCGTATAAGGATTAAACTTGAAAATGTATAGAATACTCAAAACAAAAACTTAAACAATAGCCCTGACAATCATTTAGAAAGTTTGTTCACAGTGTCGATGTGAATTGATAGTTCTGAAAATATTCTGTTTTCTACAGAAGAGGGAACATTGTAAAAATGTCACTGCTATCTTGTACCTTCTCATTATAATTGGAAAAGTGAATTTGAGACTATTGAATTGGAAGCTATCAGTATCATCTCAAAATTGTAAAGGAAAAATATATTCCCTAATTTCTTTCACTGAAAATGTGGTTTGAATATTCTTGGCCCATGGGAAGTGGCACTATTAGGAGGTGTGGCCTTGTTGGAGGAAGTGAGTCACTGTGGGCATGGGCTTTGATGTCCTTTGCTTACACTCCACCCAGGGGCAAAGAGACCCTCTTCCTTGCTGCCCATAAAAGACTGTGTCTTCAGGTTGCCTTTGGATCAAGATGTAGAACTCTTGACTCCTCCAGCATCATGTCTGAGTGCACACTGCTATGCTTCTTGCCTTGATGATAATGGACTGAACCTCTGAACTTGTAAGCCAGCCCCAATTAAAAGTTTTCCTTTATAAGCATTTCCTTGGTCATGGTATTTATTCACAGCAATGAAACACTAAGACAGCAGTTGGTACCAAGGACTTGGGTATTGCTGTGATAGGCTTGATCATGCCTTTCTTTGGAGGAATACAGACTTTCATGTTAGGCATTATTATGACTTGGTTCTTGGTTTTATTTGGATTTTTAATCTAGAATGGACTACAATCCAGAAATGGAGGGCACATCTGTGACGCAGATCTTGAGGCTGGAAAACATAGGCTTTCAATCTAGATTGTGAGGCTTACTGGCTATGAAAAAAGCTTAGGAACATGCATTGTGGTACATGCCTTTAACCCTGAAAGACACAGTGAAGCAGATTTCTGAGTTCAAGGCTAGCCTGGTAAAGAGCAAGTTCCAAGTAAAGAAAAGGTGCAGGCCTTTAATTCAAAACTCAGGAGACAGAGGAATGCAGATCTCTGAGTTCAAGGTCAGACTACAGAGCAGGTTCCAGAACAGGCAGGCTTAGGCAGTGAAAAAGTTGGAAAACATAAAGCTGGTGATGATATAATAGAACAAGGGGGGAGTATGCTGCTCCATCCTCAGCAAGTTGCAGAACTCAGCAGCTTTGGCCACATGACTCTAGCTTTTCAGTCAAGAATAGGGGAGATTAGTGGTGATTAAGAAGAGATAAGCATCATTCAGGTGAAATCTTCTGGGAAATGTTTTCTGAGAGCACAAAGAAGCTGTGTTCCAGAGATAGCCAATCTCATGCCCCAGCTGCAGTTGGTAATGCATAAGAATTACCCATATGGTATGGTTTTGAAGGTATAAAGGGGTCATTCAGAGCTTTGGAGACTTGGCATTGTGAGACGCCAGGAAAGACCATTGATGAAGGTGCAGTCTCAGTTGCAATTGATGGCCCAGGACTGGGAGGACCATGCAAAGAAGATGAAGCTTGGCACCAATGAAGAGGGCCTGCTGATGGAGCCTAGTTGTAGCAGAAGAACTCAGTCTATTGGAGATATCAGTACCATGGGATGACCACCAAGAACAGCAGCAGCAGTGAAATGGAATCAATCAGAGCCTAGAGTGCTATAGAGAGCAGAACTGGAGATGTGACCCAAGCCCTTTGCAGGAGCCCAGAACATCCCAGACACTGGAACAAGGTATGTGAAGTTGAAGTTGCCTTGAAGACTCCAATATGTTAGAGATGACAGAGCCATGGAATACCTGCTGAGGAAAGCTGTTAATGGAGTTGAACCAGCCCAAAGAAAAGAACTGTGTTCCAGTCAACAAAGCTAAAAGGAGTTGGATATCAGACGTGGAGACAGAGTTTTCCCAGTTAGATTTTGGTCTTGCTTTGGTCCAGTATTTCTTATGACATTTGGGGATGGTAATGTATATCCTGTGATGTTGGAAGCATGTGATCTGCTTTTTTATCTTGATTTCATAGAGGATTACAGTTAAGAGATTGTATGAATCTCACAAGACTCTTTGAACTTTGGACTTTTAATATTGTTGAGACTGCTATAGACTACGGGGACTTCTGAAGTTAAACTAAGTGTATTTTGCATTATTCCATGGCTATGTATGGCCCCCATAGACTCATGTTTGAACAAGCCTATGGTGGCTAAGGAGTGGAAGGTGATGGTTTGAACATGTTTGGTCCTTAGAAGTGGCACTATTAGGAGTGTGGCCTTGTTGGAGGGGGTGTGGCCTTTTCGGAGGAAATGCATCATTTGGGAGATGGGCTTTGAGATCCTTTGCTCAAGCTCACCCAGAGCCAAAGAAAAACTCCTACTGTATTCCTGCAGAGCATAGTCTTTCCTGGTTGCCTTTGGATTAAGATATAGAACTTTCAGCTCCTTCTCCAACATCATGTCTGCCCACATGCTGCCATGCTTCTTGCTATGATGATAATGGATTAAACCTCTAAAACTGTAAGCCAGCCACAATTAAATGTTTTCCTTTATAAGAGTTGCCTCAGTCATGGTGTTTCTTCACAGCAATGAAACCGTAACTAAGACAGCAAGGAATTATTAACAATAGCAATCATTTAGTGGGGAGCACACCTATAGCCCACATCTTCATTTCTAAGTAGTTAGCCAGGGGTCCTTTGAAAGAAACCAATGGATCAGAGACAGGAAAAACATTATGTGTGCTAGAGATATATCAGCTTTTAAACCAGTAAGACAGCACTCAGGATTTTTGTTTTTGCATTTCTTTTCTTTTTTTTTTTTACTCTTTTTGTTTGTTCATTTTTTTGAGACAGGGTTTCTCTGTGTAGCCCTGGCTGTCCTGGAACTCACTCTGTAGACAAGGCTAGTCTTGAACTCAAAAATCTACCTGCCTCTGCCTCCCAAGTGCTGGGATTAAAGGCCTGCACCACCACCACCACCAGACTGTTTTTGGTTTTCTTCTTCAATACAATGCCAACCACTGATTAATATGGACAAGAATGACACAAATAGAAAATCCCCATGTCCTAGCCCACAGAAGCAGCAGTGGATATGAAAAAGCACCAAGGTGGAAGAATCCTAGAATAGCATCCTAATAGAGTCCTGGTCACACTGAAGAGGACTGGCAGTTACTCCTGAGCCAAGTGACCATGTTAAGAGTCTGTGCTGCTTATGTGTGGCAATGAGCACAGCGATAACATTCCTGATCAAAGTATTTTACTTTACTTATGATATAATCTGGAAAAAAATAACATGAGATGTTCCTCTGGGTAGTGTTCTTCTTGAAACATGACAACACTTTTCACCCCTTCTTGCTATGCTTCCCAGCCTCAGGTGACCATCTTCAATCTCTTCTTCAGTGGGATCTGACTATGAGGTTTCTTCTGTCAGTGGGATTGCTAGTGGGTCATCACTTGACAGCAATACATGTGGGGGTGACAGGGAGTAGATCACCTCTAGGGGCCTGTCTTTGAAGGGTGTTTGTTGTGTTCATCCTCTCCTTTCTGCTTGCTGACTGCCATAAGGTTAGGAGCTCTCATCTTCCCACCATACCCTCCTCCATGATGCTCTGCCTCATCACAGGCCAAACAACAATGGAGTTACCAAACTCAGGCAGAAACCGTGAACCAAAATAAGTTTGTCCCCTCCCTTAGGTTGTTTTCTGAGGTGTGACTAACAAGTTACTCACTGTGTAACAAGTGTGTAACACAGGCTGACCATAATGTTTGGATGAGAATGGTCTCCGTAGATTCACATGGTCCATAGGGAGGGTTAGAAAATGTGGCCTTGTTGAACAAGGCAGACCACAACAGACTTTAAGGATTTAAGAACCTGGCCTACTCCTCCCTCTTCCTCTCCCCTCTCCCTCTCCCTCTCCCCCTCTCCCTCCTCCCTCTCTCCCTCCTCCCTCTCCCTCTCCTCCCTCTCCCTCT
>NW_022196904.1:28286842-28380799 GCF_008632895.1 Mastomys coucha
TCCCTCTCCCTCTCCCTCCCTCATGCTTATCAGATGTAAGTTCTCAGCTTTACTGCTCCAATGCTATGCCTACCTGTTTCCTGCTGTGATGGTGATAGACTCTAATCCTCTGGAACCCTGAGACCCAAATTAAATGCTTTCTTTTATAAGTTGCTTTGGTCCCACCAAATCAATAGAACAGTAACTAAGGCACTGACTACAGACAATTATCATTTACTAAGGAGCTTAAAAAGCTAGAAAGATGCCTAATCCTTCCACCATTAAGAAATATTAGATAATTGAGGGTCTAGATGCATTTAGTGTGATTTAAACACTGTACAATGTATCTATATCAAGATCGAGATCTGGATCTGGATGTAGATACATGAGTATTAGACAAAATATGGAACTTCATTATATTTTACTATAATGTAAATTTAATATTTTATGGAGTAGTTACATTAAAACTTATATTGACTGTTGGAGAGATAGCTCAGAAGTTCAAAGCCCTGGTTGCTCTAACATGAGGTCCTATGTTCTGTTTCCAGCACCCCTGTGGTAACTACAGCCCCAGAGCATCTAATGTCCTCTTGTAGCCTCCATGGACACTGCATTCATTCACCTGAGCATACCCATGCATGGACAGAAACATACATAGACATAGAGTAAATAATAATAATAAACATGTATAGACAGAGGCAGTCTATATTTTAAAAACACGGGAGATGTTATCACCAGGTAACTTCTCATAAAAACAGCCACACTGGGGGACAAATTTAGAAATCTGAGTATTAGCTCTATTTTAAATATTATTGAACATCCATTCTCTTGTGGGATCACAACTCTGTGGCTGTGTTAAATGAAGCTCTCAGGACGAAGGGACAAGCCCTTTCTACATGGAGGCTTCAAAAACACAGCAGACATCAGAAGGGCATAAATGAAGTTCAGTAGAGACATTTTTAGACAAACAAAACCACAGAGAACATCTCATAAACAAACCCGCACTACAGGAAATGATAAAGGGGCCTGTTCAGGCAGAAAGAAAAGGATTCCAGATGGAAGGTCAGAGATGCAGGAAGGAATACAGAACTCTGGGAAAAATCTAAATGAGGAGCGGACTATATCAAAAATAACATCAATGTCTTGCAGGGTTTTTAATGTATAAAGAATCCTGAACGTTGATAACAAGTGAGTTGAAATTGGGCAAAGAAACTTAAGGATTTGTTGAATTAAAAAAAAAAAACTTGTAAAGTTACCAAATTGGCATTAGATTTTGATCAATTAAGGATGAAAATTATTGTCTCCATGGGGAGGTTTCTCAGCTCCTATACTTGCCCTAGTTTGAAAGTGTCCCTGAGTTTGTGTGTATGCTTGGTTTGAAAGCATCCCCCTCCCACTCTGCCAACAGAGCAGCAGTGTGAAGTGGTGGGACAGTTAAGAGGTGGTTATATCACGAGGACTGCCAATGACAGGACTAAGGTCAATGCTCAGGGACTAGGATGAGTATCACAGGACTGGGTTCCTACTACCAGGAAGAGGCCAGCCCTCATGTCCTTTCTCTGCCACATGCACTGTGTCACCCTTCTGCCTTCTCCCATGAATGACATAGCAAGATAGCCGAGGTCAGATGGCAGTCTCTCCTTCTCAGATTTTGTAACTTCAGACCTGTAAGAAATCAGTCTCTGTTCCTTATAAGTTATCCTACTTTGAGGATTTTTCCACAGCAACATGACACATACCAAGACGACACCACGGAGTTCTGAGGCCCGTGCTCTTTTATAATGGATTACTTCAGAGAATGCCACACAGTGTTCAACAGCCTTTCGGAACTCTTCTGTTCACTGTTAACAACTCTGCCCTCTATAGTTACCTCCACCACTGTAATATCAAAAATGGTACCCAGAAGTTGGAGAGATGAGTATCTAAAGGTCCTCTGCTTCTCCAGAGGACCTGAGTGCAGATCTCAGGACCTAGGTCAGGAGGTTTACAGTTGGCTTGCAACTCCAGCTCCAGGGCACCTAACGACTTCTTCTTGCCTCTAAAGGCACCTAAGTATAATGCAGCATAAGCACACATATACATACATAAAAATAAATATTCATATAAAATATCTCCACACATGGCTAAGCATTCCTTAGAACTTCCCAAGTTAGGGAGGCAGCTTGAGTAACCAAGGAGGAGTATTAACTTCACACCCCCCTTCCAAACTACAGAGGAGACAGTGAAAAGATTACAAGGTAAACATGCAGACTGACAGTCATCTTAAATGTGAGTGCAATCTTAGGTTAAAATGCAAAGACTAGGACTGTAGAGTTGGCTTTGTGGTTAAGAGCACTCTTTGCTCTTCCCAAGGATCTAGGTTCGACCCCAAGCACCTACCTGTAAGCTCTAAACTGTATGTAGCTCTCTGGACACACACACACACACACACACACACACACACACACTACACACCACACACACACTATACACCACACACATACACACACATACACACACACACACACACACACACACACACACACACACACACACACAGGCAAAGCAATCAAACACATAAAATAAGAAAATGAGTAAGTCTAAAATGCAAATGATTAAATACTTGAGTAATCAAAAATGACTACCTATCTGAAAGTATCTCCTGAATTCATAAAGCCACTGGGGTCAAGTTAAGAGCTAGACCAGAGTAAGAACTTCCCTATCACTGCCTGAGTAAGTGACTGTGGATGGGACATTGTCATTCTCTAGTCCCCATTACTCTCTCAGGAAATGTTGTCTCTTTAGACCGATGATTCTACCAGGGCATCTGATCATATCCATATCACAATCTCTCAGTGTATATAACTGTACACCCACACATACACAGTGATATGATGCCTCAGAGGGTAAAGGTACCTACTACCAAGCCTGGTTATCATAGTTCAATCCCCAGATTTCACATGAGTCCCATGACCTTACACACACACACACACACACACACACACACACACCTCATGCCATGAGTATATATCTACTCACACACAAACATACAAATTAAATGAATAAATAAATATACATATATGTGAGTTTGGATACATAGGAAGATAGATAGATGATAGATAGATAGATAGATAGATAGATAGATAGATAGATAGATAGATAGATAGATGTTTGTGTGTTGTTTCCCTTTAGGAAAGTGAAGAATGATATTTGGACATGGTGAATGATGCTTGGACCATCTAAGCATTTGTGCTTTGAAAATTAAAATTAGATAAAAAAGGAAGAAGAGCTGAGTGAAAGGGGAGCAGAGGGGAAAGGAATGAAGCTTTTCTGAGCCAATCATCAGAGTGTCTGTGAATGTTACAGGAGTGAAGTGGAACCGGTGGTGCCCATCAACTCCTCTGTTTTGGTGATCTACCTCACCTAGATCCTGGGGTCTGTGGCCTCACCTAGATCCTGGGGTCTGTGGCCTCACCTAGATCCTGGGGTCTGTGAGTTCACCTAGATCCTGGGGTCTGTGACTTCACCTAGATCCTGGGGTCTGTGACCTCACCTTGATCCTGGGGTCTGTGACCCGTCTTGGGTCCTGGGGTCTGTGAGCATGGCCCACCAGCAGTCTCCTGGGGTCTGCTTATGAGGAGAATCTGAACTGTCCCCAGCAGGCTTCACTTTGGAGAGTCTTTTCTCCATGTTTTGGGAAGATGTAGGCCTTTCAGGAGCTGATCCCTACCTGGCAGAAAGTATCCCATAGGCAGCTTTTTGAAGGTTATGGCCCAACCCTAGTTCCAGACTCCTTCTCTGCTTTCTGGTTTGTAACCATGTGAAAAGCCGTCACCTTATATACTCGTGGCCACATTAAGCAAACTACTGGGCTATGCCATTCATGCCTCTGAATCTGTGAGAAAAGAGGAACATGACTTGGTAACAGTGACCCAAATCAGCTAATGCAGGTCTACAGGAACAGCATACAGGCATAGAGGAACAGCATGCTCTTTGTTTCTCTTAAATTTATAAGGAGGAGCAGAGCCTCAGCTCAAACAAGTCCAAAGACACAGCCTGTCTTAGTCATTGTTCTGTTGCTGTGACAAAACATATGAACACCACAACTCTTATAAAGGAAAACATTTATTAAGGCTGGCATACATTTCAGAGGTTTAGTCTATTATTGTCATGGAGGCAACCATGGCAGCATGCAAGGCTGACATGGTGCTGGAGAAGGAGCTGAGAGTTCTACATCTGGATGGGCAGGCAGCAGGAAATGATTGTCCCACTGGGCATGGCTTGAGCATCTGAGACTTCAAAGCCTCCCCTCCCCAGTGACTACTTAACTCCAACAAGGCCAACCCCCTAATAGTGCCACTCCCCATGGGGCTATGGAGGCAAATTTCTTTCAAACCACCACATAATCTCAAAAGAAAGTGTTCACATTTTCTTGCTGTGATGGATTGCCACAGAGTTAACAACAACTTACCACTCCAAGTTCCTTATCGCCTAGATATGTAGATTACATGTATGACATGAGTTTCACCAGGCTAAAAGCCAGGGCATCTGCAGGTCTGCATTTCTTCCGAAAGCTCAGGTGGGTGATGTCACCTTGCCTGCTCTGGCCTGCACCAACCTCTAGCATCCCTCACCTCAGGGGACCCTTCTTCCCTTCCACAACCTTTGAGATTTGGCAATGGTGGTGGTTGAGTCTGTCTCTTATCCCACCCTGACTCTTCTCTTACCCTATTTCTTTGACCCATATGAGAAAGGTCATTATGGGAACCCTTCGTTAGGATACCTAGGGATCATGCCCCAACTTTGCTTTTGCCACATCAGCTGCCCTATTCCTGGGGGTGGTGAGTAGGCTGTGTGGCTGTTGCCTCTGAATCGATGCCTTCCTTCCTGGAGGAAGAGAGTTGTAAGACTCTGGAAACACCTCCTTGAGATGATGGAGGCAGTGCCCAGTTCTGGGGAGACAAGATGCTTAGGTGGAGTTGCCTAGTCCTTGAACCCTATAGACACCTATTCCATTAACAGTCCTATGTGTTGGTTTCCCCTTCTGCGCTTTGAGTCACTGATGCTTTGGTAAGTAACGCCTCACTCATATTCATGTAAGTCACTCCAATAAACTATGCTTGAGTGAAACAATTTCTTTAGTTAGTCCTGCTGTCCTATCTGGGCTGAACAGACATTTGTTTACATCTCTCTAGGAAAAGACACACAACCCAATGGCTCTTAAGAAAATGTCTTTGTATCCTTACATTACTGTGCTTGAGTTTGAGTCTTGTGACAATGAGTTTGATGAGCCAAACTCTGATTGTATGCCCACCCCCTACACCTTGATTGACAGTCCTGCCATGCAAATCACAGGAGAATGATCATTTTTTAAAAAATTATATTAGGATTTACTGCTTTATAAAGAAGAAGAAAAAAAAAACATTGGGTGGTGTGGGCTACTGAAAAATAAAGCCAAATGTGCTTGAATCAGGCAAGAGATAGTATTGCTTGCTTCTTATAGAAAATCAGCAGGTGAGGAAGCTTCATTAATTAACCCTCATTCAGTGGGCAAGAATAGATCATGTAAGCCTATGTGTGGGACTGGGTGAACGTGTGCCTTTAGCTTTTTCTGGAAATAGAAGAAAAGCTGGGTTCGCGCATTACCTGTAAGATAAACTGAATTTTAAATTTTCAATGTATATAATTACGGCAAAGTATAACAAATTACCTATGGTACACAAAAGCTTATAGGATACTATTATCCTTAATTAACAGGCAAATTCATGTCTTTTTATTCGATGAAACTGATTTATTGTCTTAATTTTCAGATAGTCTGCTTCACATTTCCATGAACCCATCGTGTGCCCATAGTAACCAGCTGACACCAGGCATGCACGGTCTCCTTTATGACCTAAGCCTAATTAGGTTTTTATTGTCATCTTCCAACTAACACTTAAACTGTACAAACAGGGGCGGCATGACTCCCAGTTCCGATGGATGACACACCAGCCCTGGCCTTGCAAGAAGCAGGGTGTATTTACAACAAGAGAGTGGCATCTGTTGCCGCTTTCTTCTAGATGCTTCTCCTGCAAGCGGGCGGAGTGCAGGACTCAGAGGGGGTGTTAGATGAGGCCCCAGCCAGCTCCACCTTCCTTGTCATGACTGCACCTCACCTCCTGTCCTTCACCACCCCTATTAGGCTCGGCTAGTTAAGTGAAAGAGAGAGAAACGAGCTGAAAGCTGGTGGGTGTTGGAGCTTCGAAGTCCAGAGATCTCCGGCTAATTGCTGGTCCTAACAGGCACAATTAGCTGCTACAAGCCCTTTGAGATGGCCCAGGGCCTTTCTCAGGTAGCAGCCATCACTAGATAAAGGCTGAAATGCGCTCCACTTAGAGAGACACTTGCAGACAGGAGTGTCACAGCCTGCCAATTACACTCTCCCTGTACACAGTCACTTCCCAGGGAAACACAGAACCCAGAGGAGCACCTGCGTTAAAGGGGCACAGTGCAGATTGCTCTCAGCCCTCAGGAAGCTGAGCTATAGGGATGATATTGGGCTGGGAGGTGGAGCTGGGGGGGGGGTGATGAGAGCTTTGCAAATTAAAACTTCATTGTTGAGCGCCTTCAAATGCTCTATTTCAGGGATATGTGCTACTTTCTACCTTCCTTTCCTTCTGCAAACTTACTGGCATAAACCACCACCCCATGCCTTTTCCTTTGTGTGCTGGGGGGAAATTTAGACAAAATTGTCCATTTTAATAAAAGTGGCTTATCGCTGGAAAAAGAGGGCTTAAGTAGGAAGCATGCATGTGTGTGGGTAAGTGTACACACACACATATACACATTTTGTACCCCACTCATCTCTAATTAAAGAACTACATATTAGCCTCACATCTTTCATACAGGCTTAGGTTTCAAGGAATGGGTATGACAAAGATCTCATCTTGAATGCCGTACTGGCTCCATATATTTTAATTCATCCATAAAGCACAGCATACCCGGATTTATGTAGACAATAGCATCCAGTAATTTCTATGTTTAAATGCCAATACAATTATGAAGTCTAAGCTAAAGCTTACACATACATAATATCATTTCTGTGTTTTATCTCATCAAAATAGAGAAAAGGTTGGGCCATGGGTTTGAGTGTCTGTTATATTAAAGTTCATGTGGCTGGGCTAGATGAAGACTGGAAGCCAGCATGTCTTTGCTGGGACTCAGCTATCTCATGTGCACAGGAGGAAGCTGGACACTGATGAACAATGTCACTGCCAGGGCTGATGTTTCTGATTCCCTGGTGACCTTTCCTAGTGCACGGACCACCTTGCTACTGGAGCCTCTAGCCCAACCTTGGTCTTGTCACTCAGACCCTGAAGATCTTTAGTCAGGACTGACTGTGTCCAGCCTACTGCTGCTGGGAAGCTCACATGCCTGCCACACACCACCCTGGCTGCACTAACAGCAGTACTGTAGTAGATGAAGCAGGAGTTCTGCATCCCTAGAAATCTGAATGCGGAGGTCCCTGAGCTTGACGGAGTCTGCAGTGTGGGAGCAATTAGAAAGCAGCTAATTGGTCTCAGAAGGCAATAGGGTGTGCTTGGTGCCATTAACAAAGATGTCCTCCCTCTCGGTCCTCCACAACCTGGTATATGGCAGCTCTCACTTGGGACCACTCTTCTAAGAGCTTTGTAAAATTCCAGCACGTGGTGCACACTAGCCACCGAGGGAGTCCTTGGGAGGGATATTGCAGTGTGGAAGGCAAGCTTCATACACTCACAGGGTCTTTGGAGACCTGGGATCCACTCCCATTTGTACTTTTTATTTCCTGTGTGGCATTGAATAACTCACTTAGCCTCTCTGGACTTCTTGTCCTTAGTTTTCCAAATACTTCATTATGTTACTGGATTCTCCCACCTTTCTGTATTTGGAGACCCTATTGTAGCCTGCTTGTTTTCTCAAAAACGCTTTGAAATTCTGAG
Source organism: Mastomys coucha (assembly GCF_008632895.1). NCBI lineage: Eukaryota > Metazoa > Chordata > Mammalia > Rodentia > Muridae > Mastomys > Mastomys coucha. Next base: position 28,294,762 of record NW_022196904.1, read on the forward strand.
CATGACACATCTCTCATCCTAAGGAAAGGAAAAAAGGAGAGGCAGGGGAAGGCAGGCAAGGGTTTGAACTCTTAGAAAGATGCCATCACACTTTACATACTTAGCAAGGGTGCAATCTTGGTCCTCTTGTCACTTGAGGCCCAAGGTTTGGACACTCACCTCTACTTCAGAAGGCAAGTCCCATCTCTCCCAGGGGTTGCCAACCTCAGGGCAAGATGGGCTTGTGTGATTGGTGTGACCCATTGTTAGCCACAGGTTAGATACCCGGGAGGAAAGGTATCACGGGAATTTAGTGGTGGTTGTGGTGGTGGGGTGATAAAATAGCCCTTTCACACAGCCCAGGCTAATGATGGGGAACTCTGACCTCATTATAGCATGTACAAAACACAATGCAAAGGGAAACCTATAAATAAATTATGAATTAGAACCACGTGGGTCAGTGAACTGGCTCACTGGATAAAAGAGTTTGTGGCCAAAGCTTATAACTTAGGTTCAATCCCCAGACTTCACATGGTGGAAGGAGAGAACTGACTCCCACAAGCTGTCCTCTTACATCAACACACAGCCTTTGTTACACACTACCTACCCTTATCCACATCTCCCTCCCCCCCCCTCTCTCTCTCTCTGTAAACAAAATAGATGTAAAGCCATGACACTTCTAAAGGAAAATTAGAAAAGTTTTGTACCTTAGGCAAAATTATAAGAAATTTCACAAATTGTGATTATACCATAAAAGTAAAAAGTATGGGGCTGGAAAGGTGGCTTGGCAATTAAGAACACTGTCTGCTCTTCTAGAGGATTCAATTTCAGTTCCCAGTACCCTGTGGTAGCTCACAATTGTCTGTAAGTCCAGCTCAAAGTGACTCAACTTCCTCACACAGACATCCATGCAGGCAAAACACCAATGCACATAAAAATAAATAAAAGAGTAAAAATTATGATTAATTGAACTTTATAAAAACTAAAATCCCCTTCTGACCGAAACACTGCTAAAGTAAACCAAAAGACCAGAATTTATAATACCCATCCACAGAACTCACTAACATGGAGATAACCAATGTTTCTACAGGATGGGCAAAAGAATACTTAAAATCTACTTAAGTCAAGATAATTCAAGAAATAAATGTATGAGAAGGGATTCAAGATCAGGAGACATCTCAAAAAGTGTGAACACAAGCCAGAGTTAGACATTACAGTCCACCCAGCAGAAGAGCTGACACTGAGGAGAGCTGAAAGTTCAAAGCCAGCCTGGGTGACATGGAATGAGTCTGTTTTACAAAAGTAAATAAATAAGTGAATGGATGGATGGATGGATGGATGGATGGATGGATGGATGGATGGGTGGGTGGATGGATGGATAAATGGATAGGTGGGCAACATAGCAAAGACTGATAATGTTAAACATTGGCAAAGCTGTGGGACCACTGTAATTCTCTCATATTGATCATACAACTACACAATCACACCACCCAGTGACTTGGCATGGGATGTTTTGCTCTTTATATTTTCATGAGATATAATCAAACTGAGTTTTCAGAAGCATTTTTATGACACCCACCTGTTACCTACTCTGGAGACTGAAGCATGAAAATAGAAAGTTTGAGTCCAGCCTGGGCTATCTAGACAACTAGCAATCAGTCTGGGCAACTTAGGGAGATACTATCTCAAACTAAAAGGTAAAATGGAGGGAGGAGATGTGGCTGAATGGAGGGGGTTTCTCTAGCATGTACAGGGTCCTAGGTTCAATTTCCAGAATTGGTAAATAGAAAAGCAAAAGCTTGTCTGGAGTATATGTACAGAATATTGTAAGTTCATAAGTGAACCAGGATCATTTCTTGTGAAAATCATGGAAGAGGTATTGATTGACATTTAGGGAGTTCAACATGAAGCTCTCCAAGCCCAGGGAAAGCAACTCACTATGGTTCACCATTTCTCTTCTTTCAAGGTTGGGCAATGCCCTTGGCAGCTTGGAGGATGATCAGCAATTGAGATCACCCATTGGATAAGAGCCTTAGGAGAAAAGGCATGAAGACCACCACACTCCCTGCTTCCCCTCTCTCTGATGCTCATGGGTTTATTATGGGTTGGTATGAAGTGTTCCCATAGGTTTAGATCCTGAGTTGGTGGTACTATTGGATTTTTCTGGAAATGTTATTAGTTTACACACAGATGAAGAATGTAGGACATTGGAGGTATATCCTTGGGGGCATATTATTTCTGGTCCCTTCCTGTCACACTGTCCACTTCCTATTAACCATGAGATGAAAAAGCCATTTTGATTCACAATATACAACCAAGATGTTCTCTCCGAAGACGAGGAACCAAGTCACTATGGAATGAACCTTCTGAGTCTATGAGTACAATGAGTGATTTATCTGTTACAAGGTTTACATCAGATGTTTTTGGGTCACAGTAATGTAATGCTAACTAATATGGGGATTCTTCCTCTTTCTTCCTCTGTTGATTCCTTCTGAGGATGGTTTTTGTCTCCTTTAATAGCCTATTATATAAAAGAATTTGTCCACATCTTAACATTCTATCAGAGAACTAGAGCCACTTGCAATCAACCAATGGCATTTAGATCTGACATTCTCAGAAGAAAGACTGGAAGGCAGATCAGAGTCAGATGTGAGCCCTCTTTCCATCTGCAATATACTGAGCTAGATAACAAGTCTCCATCCCAAAGCAGAATCTTACATTTGGCATGGAGGGATTCTTAGGAGACCCCTGTAAATGACAGCCCCTGCCTTCTGCTTTCCAGACTACAGTCTGTTCACCTACACAAGAGAGTTGAGGTTGACCCTGTTCTCAGAGAGACCTTTAAGGTAAACAAGGTAATTCTGCAGGTTTAATTATCTCCTAATCCTGGGCTCTGGATTTCTCTATTGAATTTTCAAGAACTGAAGAGAGCTTCAGAAAGCAGCCACCACTTGAGGGAAGGGCTGAGGAGCCCAGGCAGTCATACCTAAGAGTTTTTCAAGAATTAGACTAACCTTTCCGAATCATGGGAACCATACTTTGGAAGAGGCTTCTGGCAGAAAGCTGAACAACCAGCCTTTTGGGTCTTTCCCAGCACCCCAGCCCGTCCTCATAATACGTATGCATACTTCTTCTTAAAGATCAGTGGGTGATGTCCTCACAATGCAAGTCTGCCCAAAGAGGGTGTTGAGAGTACAACCTCACTGGGGTCCCCTGTTCCTTCTGCTGAACTCTCTTCCAGGGCAACTTTAGGATTAGAGGAGACAAAGAGCCCTTTGTGGTTAACAAAGAAGGAACTTTGCTGGTCTTTCATTTCAGTAATAGTCTTCCACAATGATCCAGGGGGTCCTGTTGTATGAGCCTCTACTGTGAAGAGCATGAGAGCCTGAAGGATCAAGAGCCAAAACTAGAACAACTAGAAACAAAGCTGCCAAAACAAGAGACAGTGATTGAAACACTCTCCAGAAAGGGTGGAGATATTGGAGGGGGGGTCATTTCATCAGTTGGCCATAGGAGAATGACCCTTTCAATACTGGCTGGGAGAACAACTGGGTTGAATCAGTGGCTTGACAATGTTTCCTTTCCTCTTTATCTTGAGCTCCATCATAGCTGACACATATGGCTGGACTTTGATCTGAAAACACTACCAGAGGACCCCATGTCTACTTATGAGATACACAGTAATTCCCCCTGAGATTTCATGATCAATAACTTCATATGGATTTTATTGTAGTAGCATATTTCTACAATTGTTCTATTTTACTGTGAATTATAGCCATTAACTTCTTTTATACAGTTATTATTATTATTATTATTATTATTATTATTATTATTATTATTGTAGTTATTTGGCTTTTCATCCATGTCTGTGCACCATATATCTACAGTACCTGCAGAAACCAGCAGAGGGAGACAGATTCCCTGATCCTGAGGTTAACAGACAGTTGGAAGCTGCTATTGGATGCTGGGAATCAAATTCAGATCCTGTGTAAGAGCAGCTAGTGCTTTTAAACCATAAGCCATATATCTCTACACCACCACTTCCAGTTGTTAATTTCTCACTTTGTCTATATTTATGAGCTAAAGTTTAGCTTGAATATGTATGTATGTATGTATGTATGTATGTATGTATGTATGTATGTATATTTGTATATTTGCATGTGCATGTTGTTTGATATTCTCAGTGATTTCTGGTGTCCATTGCAGGCCTTGGAACTTGTCTGCCATATATAAAAGGAAACACTGAATATTATTTTTCCTTTTTGTAGCCAGGTGTGACTTTAAGTTGAGGGAGGGGGACTCCAACTCACCCACATAACATTCTGCCCAAACTTTGCCCTGCCTACAAGATATACAGGAATAAAGATGGAGCAGAGATTGAGAGAACAATCAACCAATGACTGGCTCAACTTGAGAGAGAGCCAAACCCTAACACTATTAATGATACTCTGCTATGCTTGCAGACAGGAGCCTAGCATAACTGTCTCCAGAGAGGCTTTCACCCAGCAGCTAATGGAAACAGGTTCAGGGACCCACAGCAGCCAAAGATTAGGCAGAGCTCAGGGAGTTTTATGGAAGAGATAGGGAAAGGACTGAGGGAGCCAGAGAGGTCAAGGACACCACATGAAGATCTACAGAGTCAACTAACCTGGGCCCATGAGGCTTACAGAGACTGAACCACCAAGCAGAGCATCAATGGGCTGGACCTAGGCCCTTTACACATGTATAGCAGAGGTGCAGCTTGGTCCTCATATGGATCCTCTAACAAATGGAGCAGGGACTGTCTCTGACTCTGATGCCTGCCTTTGGATTCTTTTTTCCTAGCTGGGATGTATTGGCTGGCCTCAGGAGGAGAGGATGCACCTAGTCCTGTTGTGGCTTGATGTGCCAGGGCAGTTTGGTACCATGGGGGTCCTCCCTTCTCTATGGAGAGGAAGAGAGAATAGGGGAGGGGTGTGAGGGTGGGACTAGGAGAACAGGAAAGAGAAGGGGATTCGATCAGGATGTAAAGTGAATAGATGAATTAATTAATTTTTAAAAAGATGTATAAATATGAACAACACTAAAAAAAAAAAAGATGGGTAAGACACGGACAGGAGAGAATGAGAGCCTCAAGTAACAGGACACCATTGGAAAAAACATTGGGGAAATAAGAATTCAAAAGATGGAAGCTCATCATTTGCTAAACATCACCAGATAGAAACTACAAAAAAGACAACCAAAATTTCATAGCATACAACTGGTAACTGTTGTGTGTGCCCACATTCGTGTAACTCCAGGATAACAAAGAGAACAACGGTAAGCTAAGATCACTAAGACAAAAGAAAGAAATGATTCAATGAATAAAAAATTGCTTACCTCAAAACAACATATATTGGGGGGGTGTAGTGTGTGATGTCATCATGGTGTCAAATTGTACAATGAAAACTAGCTAGCTCTCAGCATGGTGAATGATTCTACTCTAATACTAGCAAAATTAAGAGTTTATAATCATTTAGTATCATCTAAGGGAATATCCACCATATGCATCCAGCCACAGGGACAATATCAAAGATAAAGGTGCTAAGAAACCTAAAGAGTGTGAATACAGAAAGGGACAGAAAGAAAGACATATGCATCAATGCAAGCAAATGTTGTTGCTTAGAAATACAATTATGATTATATCTCAGATTAAACTAAATGAAAAGGACACATCCCGGCTATACGTGTCCTGTAGAGCTTGGTAGGATTGTTCTTTTATTTAACTAATAATTTAATATTATCATTATAATTTTGATGGCTCCAGAAGGTTTCTTCAGTATGTAAGAATGCAATCTCAATAGTAATGTGCTGTTTTGGTTTTGACCAGCTTCTCAGGCACTGCACTCATCTAGGAAAAGGTAACCTTGACTGAGGGGTTGCCTCCATCAGGTTGGCTTGTGGGTGTGTCTAGTCTTTTACCTGATTGCTAATTGATGTGGATGGCCAGTTCCATTGTGGGAAGAGCATCCCTAGGCAGGTGAATCTGGGTTGTAGAAGGAAGAAGGATGAGCATGAGCCAGAGACAAGGCAAGCCAGTAAGGAGCACGCCCCCAAGGTCTCAGCCTCAGTTCCTGTTCGAGCTATTAACTTGACTTGCCTCAAACAAGGACTGGGACCTGGAAGTTAAAGCTAAAATAATTTTTTTATTGCCAGAAGAAAGGAAGAAGGAAAGAAAGGGAGAAAGAAAGAATGAATGAATGAAAGAAAGAAAGGATAAAGAAAAGCAAATGGTAATTAGTTCTAGATTTAAGCCCCACACTGGTACACTAAGCCTGCTTTATTATCCTACCTCCCAGCCACTACCAATCCAGAGACACCACCTGACCCCCAAATATACACTGTTAGTCTGTTTGACAAGACATTCTGATAATTTTAGTTCAACAAGCATATGAACACAGCAATGCTTCCTCAGGAGATGCTGAGCCCTGGGTGGGATGGTCCACATGGAGAACTACAGGTTTAGGGGCTTTGTGGTCCTTCTCAGCCCTGCTGTTCACCTGTACTCTGACTCCATCTTTTCTATAAAAGATTTTCGTTGTCTGTGCTTTGAAGAGCAGCTCAAATTCCACTTCTCTCCCCAAGTCTCTGAGCAAGATCTAATCACAGGACCATTTGCCTGTCCTTCATGACTTATAAAGAATAAAATTAGCCAAATGGATAAAAGCTTGTTGTAGAAATATGTAGAGCACTTCAAAGTCTATTTATCAAAAGACAAGCCATTGCATTATATGACAGAATCTCCAGGAGCACAATGACTACGTCATTTAATTTTGAAAAGAAAAAAAAAATACAACTGTTCTATGAAGTTATGACCAGCAGCTGGAGATATGTTGTGCTGGGTCTGGCTGTGTTTGTAGAGGGAGCCAAGTTGAATGCCACTGACACTGGAATACTCTCTTCCTAATAAATACCAAGTGTCTGTTTATGAAAGGGCAAAAGAGTTGGGTGTGTGGACTATCACCTAGCTTCCAACACCATAGATATTCAAAAGCTCACAGCTTGAGACAAAGGGATACAAATACAGCAAAGGACCATCCTCCCCAGATGTCAGTGTTCAACATTCACTGTTCAACATCACAGCCAGGATGCCACCAAGATGCAGAATTATCCCAGCAGCAACAGGGACTGGGGTGCTGAGAGGTAGTACTCTGAAGCTCTCTGCTAAAGATCACTCACAGGTATGTAGTACAGGTCTGCCATCCCAACTTGGATAGATGTGGCAGGACCACCAAGTGCAGCCTGGGCTACATAGCAAGTCCCTGTCTCAACACCTCTCTCCCAGTGAATTTCCTCTAGTCAAACATTTCTGGAGCATCTGCTTTTCCAAAAATGTTCTTGCTGTTTATGGGTCCCACTATGGAGTTCTCAATGGAACAGCTGCATGTGGGGCTCTACAGTTGTAGCAGGAAGTTAGAGGCACTCTGGAAGGACTCTTTCTTCTGTCTCACTTCTTGTCACCTAGATCTGCCAGGCAGATCCTGCCTCAGTCTGAGCACCCTATGCTGATGAGTCTTGCATGCTCATTTGGACGTCATCTGAGCACAGCTGCATCTGGTGAGAGGTGCTTCTGGATTGTAAGAGACTGGCCATCTCCTGGTTGTATCTCCCTCAGTGGTCCCATCCATGAAGACTTACCCTCCCCCCGAAACCAGCTATTCATTGAGGCATACATATTTGGTAATGGATTCCTCTGCTGACAGCCCTGAGAGGCAAGGACTATACAAATCAGCTTATGTTTCTTTCTTATAACAATCATTCACACTTTTCAGATACAAGGATTTATCCTTGCATATATGCACATATGCACACATGCATATAAGCACACATATATGAACACACAGATACACACACACACACACACATACACACATACATACACACACTGAATCTATATTTGTGCAGTCACCTTTCCATCCTCAAAGTAGATTCAACAAGTTGTCATGTTAAGGCTGGAAGCAGGACTGAATGTTGGCTGCATGCCAAGATATGGCACACACACACACAAGAAACGTGCGAGACATGATTTCTGCCTCCTGGCAGCCCTTGAACTGAGCTCTCAGACTTGAAAGACTGCTGGGGCATGGCAGCCAGTCCAACCTCCATCCCAACAGACACTAGTTCTGGGAAATGACCAGCCATGGGAAACCCTCCATCCTGGCACTTAGCAATCCTTCACTGGGAATTTCCTACAACTGCCACTGTTCAAGGATTGCCAATGTACCTGAAGACCGGTTAGGAAATCTACACAGATTTGAAAATGTCACCATAAGAGAAACCTGCCAGTCATTGACTATGTCTCTATTCTCATTTTAGTCTCAGCAAATGGTCAAATTTGTCAACCTCACGGGATTATTGAATCAGACTCTGGTGTTGATGAAGACTTTCAGAAACATCTAGATAACCAGGACTCTGACCTAATGAATGAACTAATCCCTTTATGAATTCATAATATGAGAATATTAGTCAGTGAAAGGTATAAATAAGATAGGGCCTAAGTTGGAAGAAGCTGGTCACTGGGGCTGTGTCCTTGAGGCTGTATCTTGACTTGGCCTCTTTCTGTATAACCCTTTCTCTGCATCTGCCTACCATGAAGGAAATACTTTGCCATAAATTCTTGCCACCATGATCTTCTGCCCAAGTGCATGAATCCAGATGACCATGAGCAAAGCACTTTGAAACCATAAGCCAAAATGAACACTTCTGCCCTGTAAACTGATTACATTGGGCACTTTTTCCACAATGGTGGAGAAAACATAATATACCCTTCAAAATCTACTCATCTCATTAACACCTCTGAACCTTGCTCAAACAAAAGCAGAATGTAGATTATCTTGTTTTATATTTGAGAACACATAGAATATTAAACTTTTATTGATCTATGTTATGTCTTAGACTTAACCCTCATATGACATGAAGCAGTATCCATCAACATGGAACTATTAGAATTGGATTTTGCAAGGACTTGGAGGTAGGTGGGAAAAGATGAGTTGTGGTGATGTAGAGAAATTTTATGAAAGGTGTCAAATCTGAGGGGGAGTCTTGGACTTCACAGATGAGAAGAGTGTCAGAGAAGACTGTGGGATGTGAGAAAACAGGAAGTGATAGTAGAGAGGGCTTAAGGAGGAGGGGGCCATGGACAGAGGAGGGGAAAGGACAAGACTGTGTCCTCAACCTTGTGATTCCAAAATGTGACTCCAAAAATTACATCAAGAGAATTTCAGAGCAATAGATTAATGTACCCTGGTGCAAAAAGGAACTAGGGTTGCTTAAGGAACACCATAGATGACTTCAAACCACTTGGTAGTTTTCTTTCCTGTTGCTATGATAAAACATTGGCTATCTCAGTTGCTTTTTTATTGCTGTGATAAAATGCCATGACCAGGACAACTTATAAAAGAAGACATTTAATCAGTCTTATGGTTTCAGAGGGTTAGAGTCCATGATGGCAGAGCCAAGGCATGGTAGTAGGAAGAGATGAGAGTGCACAGCTCAAAATCAGATGGAAGAAGAAGAGAGAACACTGGGAGTCTTTTGAAATCTCCAAGTCTACCCCCATGACTCACTTCATCCAACAAGCCCACACACCCTGGTGCTCCCCAAACAGCCATAGACTAGGCCCCGACTATTCAAAAGCTGGAGATTTATGAGTGACATCCCACTTAAACCTCCACACTGGCCAAGGCAACTTGATAAAGACAAGGGTTTGGCTCATAAGTTACAGTCCATCATCAAGGGATCCCAAAGCAGAAACCTGGAGGCAGTAACTAAAGAAGAGACCATGCAGGGGTGCTGTTTGCTCCTCTTGACTGGGTTAGCTGGTTCTTATATGGCTCAGGACCATCTGCCCAACGATGGCATTGCCCATAGAGGGGAGCAGCAGTTCTTCAGTTGACATTCCCTCTTCCCCAGATGACTCAAGGTTTATGTCACACTGACAGCTATAATCCTGACAATTACACACAGTCCATTTTCAGCCAGTAGCATCTTGAGGTGTTCCCATTTTATTTTTTATATTTTTTTCTTCCTGATTTTCATAACCTTGAAGTAAAAAGTTGCTGGTTTATTCATTTTATTTTGCTTTCTTTAAGTAATATACAAGTAAGTAATAGGCAATCAATCTGTCAATCATCAATCAATTAATCAGTAAGTACATATTGAACCAGTACATCCAAGGCTAAGCATTGGTCTAGACCTAGAAATTCCGGAAGACAGAAGGACCTGGTTTTGTTCAAAGCTGACACTCTGCTGGGACAGACTGACACCTTCGTATCCTTGTTGCTTTTAGCTTTCTCATTCTTATCATCCCCGCACAGTGTTTTTCTTCCAGTGACTCTGGCAGGATGCTCACTGCTAGCTGAATCTCAGTCAAGTGCCTCTGTGGCACCTTTCCGGAGAATTCCACAAAATGGCATATCATAGATCTGCTCTTTCCAGGACAGAATCCAGGTTTGTGGGTGGCTGTTGCTGTGAGCTGGTTCTAAAAAGAGCAGTTGAGATGGACTCTGACATGAATTGGGTGGGCCATTCAGATCGGGTTTTTATAATCCACACACACTCACACCAAGACTTTCTTAGTTAAAAGAAGAATCCAGAAAGTACTTCATGAGCAGGAATGAAAAATAATTTTCTTAAATAAATAAATAAATAAATAAATAAATAAATAAATAAATGAGTGGGATTTTTCTCTTTAAGTCGATATTCACAGGTATTTGTCAACAATGAAAACTAACACAGTCAACATCCAGCAAGCAAACACAATTAAGGCTGGTCAATGCTTTGGTAAAGAAATGAGCAAAGACCTTCTCTAGGGTCTTTAGATGTAAGTGAGAAAGATGAGGAAAGGATGTAATCAAAGAAAGACTTATTAAATTTGAATATAAAGAAGGAGAACAGGTTATCCTACTGGAGTATGCATACAGAGCCTTGTGCACACATTGCATGTTCCATGGGCCATTAAGAAAGATATCCCATCTACATGTCAAGAGTCTTTCACTATCACATTTGAAGGACTCTAGTTAGCTTCAATGGAAAAGCATGACAGGAACCAACCAGGACAGCCGAGGAGTCAGTGGAAGTCAGGGCCCAGTAGAAACAAAGTCATGCCCTATAAAAGGATTGTGAGGACCCTGGGGTTGATCATGCCATCAGTGGACACCTACTTGGTTAAATCAGAGTTGCATTATCTGGTGTTAGGTGCCAGTTGATATGGAATGATCATAGCTGTGTCTTTTTAGGTATGGTCACAAACTTTCCAAAGTCCACATAAAAAATTTCAAGTTGGATAGTAAGACAGCAGCAGTCCACTGAGCCCTCGACAGCTGTATCATGGAGGACAATCGAGATGGAGAACACCCATGGATGATTTTAGAAGATGCTGAAGTCAAGGTCATTAGAGATTAAAGATTGAGTTTGGACACTATCCTCAGGGTAGAAAAAGAAGTTAAAGGTTATCAGTGGAGTAGAAAGACTCCCAAAAGAACTGTAGTGAGCCAGATGAAGATGTAGAGTGGTTAGGACCAGAGTCACAGAAGTAAAGAGAAATGTTGAGAGACATTTATAATAGCAACAGAATTAACAGGTTGGGGAAGAAAGAGTTAAGAATGACCATAGGACTTTGTTCTCACTACAAGGATATAAGGACTCCTGGGGACAAGGCTTACAGCTCCAAAGATATAAAGGATGACACTTAGTTGGCAGCCTGAGAGACATGGAGTTAAAGAGCTGGGCTTGAGGTGGAGAGCCCAAGTCAGTAGCCAGCAGTTAAAGTCTTATAGAGTCTCCACATTTGCATAAATCCCATCTACAGAGGGAGAGGACTGAGGAGGGACTACGTGGAGCAAGGTGAAAGTGAGAGAGGGCAAGAATGCAGCCTAAATTGGCTATGAGCACTCCCAACATGTGGTTGTATGACTGAAACTTGTATGGGGCTTAGTGCCAGGGAGGATACAATGCTAGAAGCTTTGATGGAGGGAAATGGGCAGAGCTGAAAGAGCATACAATTAAGAGAGAGAATTTCAGGAGGAGAAAGACCTATCCATAGTTTTCCTTTCTTAAACAGCAAAGATAAAGTAGATCTGAAAGCAAGGGTAACTGGGAAAGAAGGCAGTTATTTGAGGGTTAGATTGGGTGTAGTGGTCTCATGGGGTGTGTTTCTTCCCCAAAACATCCAGGTTGCCATTTTGGAGGAGTCTGAGATATAGGTATAACCTCAAGAACAGACTAGTGCCTTCTTGCAGGGGAGAGTGAGTGAGTCTTTGCTTTTGTGGGATGGAGCTGTCCTGAGAGCAAACAGCATGGCAAACAAGTGGCCTCTTCTGCCATCAGCTGAAGCAGAGGAGGCTCCTGACACATGAGTTTGGACTCACAAAAATGATATCCTTGTTCTCTGTTAATTATATACACAGAGAGAGAGACTGAGAGAGAGAGACTAAGAGAGAGAGAGAGAGAGAGAGAGAGAGAGAGAGAGAGAGAGAGAGAGAGAGAGAGATCTTGTAGTAACTTCATGGACTGGAGCAGGAAGGTTGATAAGAAATTCCTTCATCAAGAGGAGAGACTTGGGCATATCTGAACACTGCCAGGAAGGAAGTGGAAGCAATAAGATAACCTACTTTTATTTCACGCTTAGGATGTGCTAGCAGCCCAGTGACATGTTTTCTGTGTATTAACTTTTTTTTTTTTAATCTTTAAAACAAGTCCGTCGGTTGGAAACTGTTATCACCTCATTTCCCAGACACCAGGCATGGGTAGGAGGAGGAACGCATCAAGGTGACAAGGCTGACTAGAAACTGGTGCTTTTAAGTACCATGCTGGAGCTCACAAATACACCCCCCCCCCACATGTGTGGCAGTGAGCAGCCTAAAACAGAACAGTGAGCTGAGGGGCACACCTGAGATCTCTGAACACTGGAGGCTGAGGCAGGAGGAGCCCAAGCTCACAGCTGGCCTGCTCTGTTCGAACCCAGCTGCTTCTCTTGCCACAACATTTGCAGAAGCCTCTCCCTCTCACAGGTAAAGACAGGCACCTTCCTATGACACTAACCTTGAGTCTTCCAGGTACCAGGGCTTCTTGCCCAGAGAAGTGAGTTTACACCAAAGGGGGTATAGGTCACACTCCCTGATCCTTACCACTTCCCTTCCTCCTGTGAGGGAAGCATAGATCCTGGCTAGAGGCTTGTGCTGTAAAACCTCCCCATTCTCAGAATGGTACCGAAAGGCTTGATTTCCACAATGTGGGCCCTGATTTCCTTCCTTCAGAGGTCACAGTGTTGACTTTCTCTGGTGCTAAGGTCCTTAGAGACATGTTACCTATCTCTCTAACCACAACAGTAATGACTCTTTTAATAAACTTCTTATACCCTCCAAAAATGCCTCAGTGTCTCTCCAGAGCCCCTATGATATACTTTTCAGCTTAGACTATGCAGCAAGATTCTGCCTTAAGACAAGAATGAAAAGAAAAACGAGTAAAAAAGGGTTGTTGTAGTCCCAGAGAAACCAAAAGAGAGATCTAGTAAAGAATACTAGCAATGGCTATAGTTGATGGACTTTGTCTTTTTTATTTTGTCCTTACAGAAGCAATGCCATCTTCTGAGGAGAGTGAGGTACAGAAGGGTTCAGGGACTGGCCAGAGACACAGTTCAGGAATGGTCCTCCACCAGAAAATCCTAGGGAGACTCAGAGCAATTTAGAGGCTCCAGACTGGCTGGCTAAAGACCACTGAGGTGGCTGCAGCCTTCCCTTCCCATTGTCTTTACTCCTGTCAACAGATGGCCTCACCCCTGATCCTTAAGCAGGGTTTGCTAGGATGCCAGGCAATGGCTTTGGTTCAGTGGAGCCATCTCAGCAGGCAGCTCAGAATGACTGGCATTGCAAAAATCCAGAGTACTGTCGGAAGGGAGAGGATGGTTTTACCAGGGCAAGGCAGGCTGGCAAAAACTATTCTCCTGTAGTATGGGGTCCCAGGCTGAAACTTGAAAGAAAGGAACTTGCTGTTCTCTTTCTCTTTGTATGAGGCATTTGGGGTAGTGAATGAACCCAGCTTATCTGCCAGAGACACATCTGTGCCTTCTTCACAGTGGCACATACCAGGTATGCTTTCTACATGGACCTGTCTCATCTGCTGTGCAGCCAGAGCATCTGTTAGCAAAGACTCGGCTATCACGTATTTTAAGATTTATTTTTATTCTTATGCATGGGTCTATGTCTGTGTGAGTATATGCCACATATGTGTGGTTGCCTGTGGAGACCGGAAGTATAGGACCCCTTGGAGCTGGAGTTGCACACGGATGAGAACCACCTCCTGTTGGTGCTAGGAATTGAACTCAGATCTGCTGCAAGAGCAGCACGCACTATTTACCCTGAGCCACCTCTTCACCCCCACTTTTTTTGATATAGAGTCTCACTACACAGTTCAGGCTAGCTTTGAACTTGTTATTCCCCTGCCAAAGCCTCCAGAACTAGGATTGCAGGTGTTTATCACCCCATCCAGCCCCCATCTGAGGGGCCTGTCCTGGGTGGTCCATCCCATTTGAAACCAGCATCTAACCATCACAGCCCTAATCTATCCCACACATCCTTCTGTTCTGTGTGCCACCCTAAAAAACCCAGCAAGGAGATCATGGGCATCAGGAATCTGTGTAGAGCTGGGCAAACCCAGCTGTATTTTGGATTTTTTGCCTGCTTAAGAAATATTTTTCATTGTTTTGAGTTTGAGGAGAATGTGTTTTCCCATTAATTTTTAAACCAAAATTGGATCCATATGTTTTCTGATTCATGTCTGTTTAACTCATCTCGATGCTGGAATGGAGCATTTGATGTCCAAGATGCCTCTTTCTGCACTCCATTCCCTAGTGTGTAGGGACAAGGGAGAGAGCTGAGGATTCCCGGGTCACTGAATTGGGGGCCAGAAACAGACACAGACATTTGACCAGCCTTCTTGAGTTCTTTGGAAGCAACTCTGTTGTCAAAGGCAAAGGTCTTAGGTATCTGTGTTTGGTTCCAGAAAGCTCCTTTGAACACCTACCTAAAGCAACCCTAGAAGTCAGAGGTCAATCACAGGGGCTGGGATTTGTCAGGTAGCAAGGCTTTGTGTTTTCAGTCAGCTGGGATGGACCAAGCAAGAAGTCCACTTTCTAACAAAGCTGAACTCTACCCAACAGCCAGGCAGCTTATTCATTTCTCAAAAGCAGGTGTGTATGTCTCAAGACCATAGACATGGAGCCATGGCCTGCCACACCAGGAACATGTTGACCTGGCAACTCAGAACCACCAAGCCACCTCATAACCAGTGTGATGCCACAGGAACCATAAGCCCCTTCATTCCCATCAGGAATTCTTACTATAGTTGGCAGATAGGAAAAAAGCTTGAAACATCACATTTATGCTTTAGATAGCAGATGCCCATCTCTCCTTTTTTTGTATCCGAGGTAGTTTTGTGTTGATTTGTACTCTCCTGAGAACCTGAACTTCTTGACTGGTAGAGTTTGGAGAACAATATTTCACTTGGTATTGTTAGAAGGATTGATTTTTGCTAAACACATTTCTTAAGCTGCAGAATGCTAGAAGGCATTTTGTAATAACTTCTGGTCCCTTAACTTGCTCCAGAGGATTTGCCCCTAGAGAAATGAACTAGTGCTCACTTCTACCTCCCTTACCAACCTCTACAAGCACTCGTGCTCACACACACCGGCACATAGACACACGCACACTCCCACGACAAGAAGCCAGAATGAGCTTCCCAGCATCTCGATGTGGTAGCAAGATTTCCAAGCCCAATGAACCGATTCCAGGATTCCCCTCTGCACCCTTTCCTCTCTCCATGGGCGTCAGCCTCTCCAGTTGGTTGTTTGAATTTGGTATCTGGCCAAACCGAGATGTCTAATTCTCAAGACTGTCGGCAAGTTCCCCACTGGTGCGATGCTCGAGCGCCTTGTTAATACTCCTTCAGAGCCTCTACCATGGTAGGGCTTGGTTTCAAGGGAGCAGAGGACCTCGTGCCTTTGCAGGACCTGTGCAGGTTTCCAACTGCTAGCAGCCAGGAAACCAGATCTCTAATTCAAGGTGTGGAAAGAATCCCTGAGCAGGAGCGATCCAGTCTCGCATATGGTTGGTCTCTCTCTCTCCCTCTCTCTCTCTTTCTCTCTCTGTTTCTGCCAGGAAGACGTGTAGGACCAATTTATGCACAAATTGGTCACATTTTCACACATAGCTCCAATTATCTAAAAGGGGTTTAACATTATATTTATATTGATAAGCTTAACAATGTTGAACTGCGACTCTCGGCTGATCTGTTACAATTCACATCCAAAGAGACCAGAAGGAATAATTGGCCATTCTCCAGCATCAAGAAAGAGAGGCAGCCTTGAGAAAGATGAAAACTGCTGCACAAGGTCTCCGGTTGGCTGAAATTACCCCATAAATTCCAAGTGAAGGATGGCCAAGAGTATCCAACTATTATGGACTCCCTTCTGAGACAGACGGGAGCTCCCAGGTTAGAGAGTGTGAAGACAACCCACCCTACTCAGTGCCCACAGTGGGAGAAAAATACATCTCACCAGAGATGGACCCAATAGTCAGGGAGGCCTGTAAAGAGGCAATGATTTTTAACAAAACAATGGAGTTCTGGGTTGGGCATTTAGCAAAGAATCTCTAAAATATGCACACACCAGGAATCCCTGGAACTTTAAATACTGACAGGAGGGTTAGCTGCATTCAGCCAATTGTGTTGTCCCTGTAATCTGAGGTAGTGTGCATCCTCACCTAGGCATTAGCCTAAAGAGCAGGATACAGATGAAATGTAAGACACTCGAGGGACCCTGATACACCCTCTGGCTGGCTGAATAACTCTCGTGAAGCACATTGGAAAAGAGCCGGCAAGTTTGAGTGATATAAACAGGCATTACTGACTGATGTGATTAATTACAAGTCTAATTCAGTTAATTGCATATAATTTGCTCTCACACACACACATACACACATACACACACACACACACACACACACACACACCAAACATACACAATGCACACTGTATTATTTGTCCCAAAGAGGGTGACTTGGGGACAGGGCATTCATGGCTCTGGAAGGTGCCTCTCCACAATAGCACTGGAAAGTCCCATGAAGAACAACCAAGGCTTAGTCAGGGGAATGGACTGCTGGCTAGCAACTTCATCAATACAGGACCAGCACTGAAGTCTTGCAGGTAGTGTGGCTCTGAGGGGAAAGGTTGCCAGCATGTGCCTAAGATTCCCCCCAAAGATGCCATGCCTACAGACTCAAGAATAAGAAGACAGACAGCTTGCCAAACTGTCTCTATATAGTAATTCTATCCTGTCATTAAAAGGACCAAAGTTCTGTTACACCTGGCAACATGGCAACATGATGCTGGCAATCATTATGCTCAGTGAAATAAACTAGAGGCAGAAAGCGAAGCCCTGCGTGGCTTCTCTCAGATGACGGAGTTTAGCACACTGATCTCAGAGGTTGGGAGTAGATGATGTGGCTAGAGGCTTGGCAGAGTAGACAGCAGAGGGATAGGATAGAACCACTCAGAAGTACTGGAGCTCCAGCACACTGTGCACAGAATGTAACTGTAGGTACCTGTCATGCACTGGAAGGCTCAAAAAAGTAGGAAGAAAGAATTTAGGATGCTTGTTCTTTGAATGAAGAAGTGGTGTAGTGGTACAGCACCCTCCCATGTACACATGCATACTCAGACACACACACACACACACACACACACACACACACACTTGTCATCACCTTACTCAAGAAGCATGAGGAAGTTAAGTCCAACAATCTAATCTGAGCCTCCTGCACCAAGCACGTTGCTGCTGCTCCAGCCCTTTAATTCTATTCCTCCTCCTCTTCCTCCTCCTCCTTCTCCTCCTCCTCTTCCTCCTCCTCCTCCTCCTCCTCCTCCTCCTCTTCCTCCTCTTCATCCTCTTCCTCCTCTTCTTCCTCCTCCTCCTCTTCCTCCTCTTCCTCCTCCTACTCTTTCTCCTATTTGCCTCTCAATTGTATGTTTTGTGTGGAGTTATCTGTCACCCAGGCACTGTCAGTGAGATGTGTCATTCCTCTGTGTGTGCCTCCTGATAAAGTGGCCTTAATGCATATGCAAATCTTCTTCTCAAGCAGGCAGTGTGTGGAAACACTCACGTTGGCTGGGAGTCGCACACTGTGAAAATACCGAAGGAGCATATGCGTTAATTTTACCTTAGATTAGAGGCAGAAGCCACCCACCCTGCCCCTGTCACACAGAAAGGAGGGCTCAGATTCATGAGGAGACTTAGTTCAGCTTAGAAGGCAGAGAGAACAAAGGCTTGTCCCTAGCACATGGGCCACAGGGACAGGTCTCAATCAATCTATCAATCAATCAATCAATCAATCATCAATCAGTCATCTCTCTCACTTTTCTTGGCTTCCTCCCTCCCTCTCTTCTTCCCCCTCTCATCCTACTTCTCTCCTTTCTCACTCCCTACTCCTTCCCTCTTCCTTCCCTCTTATTCTCCCGATGCCCATTTTCCTTCTTCCATTTTCTTTCCTCCATTCCTCACTCCCTTCCTTTTAAATCTCTTTTTAAATCTCTCCTTTTATTCTCCCTTCTTCCCTCCCTTCACCAGTCTTTCCTTATTTTTTTGTCTTTCCAAAATACAGGAAATAAAATTCACTTATATGCTAGGAAAATACTACTGAATTATAGCCCTAGCTTTCTGTTTTCTTGTTGTTGTTATTTTTAGTTTTTTGTTTGTTTATTTGTTTGTTTTGGTTTTTCAAGACAGGATTTCTCTGTATAGCCCTGGTTGTCCTGGAACTCACTCTGTGGACCAGGCTGGCCTCGAACTCAGAAATCTGCCTGCTTCTGCCTTCCAAGTGCTGGGATTAAAAGCATGTGCCACCACCACCCTGCCTTTCTTTTAAAAAAAAAGATTTATTTAATATTATATATAAGTACACTGTAGCTGTCTTCAGACACACCAGAAGAGGGAGTCAGATCTTATTATGGATGATTGTGAGTCACTGTGTGGTTACTGGGACTTGAACTCAGGACCTTCAGAAGAGCAGTCAGTGCTTTTACCCGCTGAGCCATGAGACAGGTTCTCACTAACTTGTCTACAGGTAGCACTCTGTAGCCTGATCTGGCCATAAGCCTGTGACTCTCCTCCTTCAGCTTCCTGAGCAGTGAGACTACAGATGTGAACCATCATGCCTGGCTCTCCTTCTGGTGAACTTCTTACCTGAAAATCCTGATGTAGAGGTTTATGGTTCTCTCCTTGCATTTTTCTCAGAGAGAAAGATCCCAGAATACTGGACCAGAAGAGTGCTAAAAACACTGCAGGACAACAGAGCATCAGAGTGAGCACCATGGTGGGGTTGTCTCAAAGAGCCAGGGTGCTGCTGAGCATGTGGCCTCTGCCTTCTAAGTTTCTTCTCCAATCGCCTGAGGAAATGCTCACACAGGAAGCCTGAGGTAGACTCCTGTATGTGGGTGCTATGCAACCTGTCCTCCACTCTCGCTTTTCAGCTTGGGCTGACTGAGCAAGGAAGCCTTAAGTCTAGATAGTGTGAAGAGTCTCAGGGTAGGGCATTGTGAGTGCAAGCTTAAAGCAGATGCCTGGTTAGGCAGAGATCCACGTTAAGCAGGTGCCTGGTGAGAGAGATATCCACCTTAAGCAAGTGCCTAAGGGAGGGAGGCAGAAGTCCACCTTAAGCAGGTGCCTGGTGGGATAGATGTCCATCTTAACCCAGATGCTTGGTGGGGCAGATGTCCTGGTGAAAAGTGGGCTCAAGATCCTCTTCCTTTCATATCTGGAATTGCCAAGCAAGTCTGGAATCTGACTGGCATGACAAGAAATATGGAGAAGCTTCCCAGAAAGTGGTGGAGAAAAATCCTAAGCCTTCAGTAATACAAGGGCAAAAGAGAGAGGAGTTCTTTCTCTCCTACCTCAGAAGACTGATCTTCAAGACTGTGCTTAGGATCTGTACTTTCTTATGATCTATAGTCCAGGAAAAATAAATCACACAAACCCTCTTCATCAGTGGTTCTCAGCCTTCCTAATGCTGCAACCATTTCATACAGTTAGTTCATCATGTTGTGGTGCCACCCTCCCCCGACCATAAAATTATTTCATCACTACTTCATAACTGTAATTTTGCTACTTTTATGAATCATAATATATCTGATACACAGTATCCCTGATATACCACACCTATAAGAGGGTTGTTTGACCCAGAGGGGCTGCAACCCACAGGTTGAGAACTACTTTTCTACGGTGTCTAATAAATTAATCCTCATTGTGGTGCTACAAAATGGATGCTCCATATTATTGAAAGGACACATGCGTCTGTCTCAGAAAGGTTAAGCACCTTGCCCACAGTCACACAGCTTTGGAGCTGAGGAGGCTAGCGTGAGTCTTTGCCTGTAACTGTGGGATGCCTTGCAGTGCAGGAGTGGGCGAGAGCATGGCGCATGCTGGGAACCACAAAAGCACAAAGGGAAAAGAGTTTATACAGATGAAGTGGCTGGGGGGTGCGGCAGAACCTTTTCCTCCTCTTCCTCCTCCTCCTCTTCCTCCTCTCTCACGATACCAAGGACAACTGCCAATGCTCGGAAGCACCTGTCACTGAGCCATAAGTCAATTTCGATGCTTTTGATGGCTTGTCACTGTTGTTGTTGTGGATGTCTGCTCTTCTTCCAGGTCACTTTCTGAAGCCTCGTTCTGTGTGCTTTGCGTCCTTCAGGGTGCAGTGTGTGTGTGTGTGTGTGTGTGTGTGTGTGTGTGTGTGCATGTGTGTGCTTGTGTCTTAGAAATTAGTCAGCATGTATGTGTGTGTATACACATGGCTGTGTGTACACATGTATGTACATGCCATTTGTGTGCATGGGGATGTGTATGCACATGTGTGTATTGTGTGTGCCTATGTGTGTGCCTGTGTATATGTATGTGTGTACACACATGGCTGTATGTGCACAGGCAGGTACATGATACTTTGTACATGAGGGAGTACATGTTCATGTCTGTGTGCCTGTGTGTGTGAATGTGTGCCTGTGTATTTGTGTGTGTGCATATGTATATACCATTCTTGTGCACAGGAGTGTGTGTGTGTGTGTGTGTGTGCACACATAGCTGTATGTGTACATATGTGTGTGCTATTTGTGTGCATGTGTGTATGTATATGGGTGTGTGTGCACATGTGTATATGTACATGTTCATGGGAATACCTGTGTATCTGTGTGTGTCAGAATGTATGAGTGTGTGTGTAAGTGATTTTTATTCTAGCCTTCCTTCTGACAGCTAACTCCAAAACCAAATCCCTTACCCACCGACTCCCTCTCAACCAAAAAGTAGACCAACCTTTGTTAAGGAAGGTGTCTTCATGCCTACCCCAACCCAAAGGACACTGCCTTAACTTGTGGGAACTTTCAGGAGACTAATAGAGCCACAGTGACAGTCAGTAGTTTCCAATGTTCTGGTCTCCTATAGCCCAGGCTAGCCTGGGACTCTCTATGTAGCCAAGGATGGCATTGGATTAGTGATCTTACTGCCTTAGCCACCAGAGTGCTGGTCACCTTTTACTGGCATGTATCAGGATGATTGACTCTGTGTTTTCATCAGCATAGATTCAATATACAGAATAACAGTCTCGTTCCAGCATTTCATATATAATATGCGTAAAATGCACTTTAGTAGAGATCACAACCCATCTCTCTTTCTCATTCTCCCTCCTCTGACCCATTGCATAGAGAACATGAAGGCTTTGTCTTACTGATTGTGGATTGCTCCACAGGATGATCTCCATCTCCAGGAAAGAAGAAACAGTAGCTCAGAGAAGTTCGAACATTCACCTGACTTCACACAGCTAGTGTGAGGCAGAGGCAGGCATCCACTGTGACTCGTTCTTCCTTTTCCAGCCATGAACAAAGCCCATTAGCTTTACTTGTCAATTGGACACAACCTAGAGTCACTTGAGAAGAGACTCCATTGAGGGATTGCAAGATCACGCTGGCCTGATGGCATGCTTGTGGTGGATTGCCTTGATTATCAACTGATGCAGGAGGACCCAGCACACTGTAGGCTGTGCTATCTCTAAGCAGGCGGTCCTAGGCTACATACAAAAGCTAGGGAAGTACGAACCCACGAGTAAGCCTCCACAGACACTGCTGCATTTCTTGGACTGTGAATGAGTTCCTTGGTTACTCTGCATAGAGAGTAAACAGGCCTGCTCAGGTTGCTGCTGTACCCTCCTGCTCAGACGTCCCTCCATGATGAACTATGACCTGGAAGTGTAAGATGGAATGAACCTGTCCCTGTCCTAGGCTGCCACTGGTCAGAGTGCTTTACCACAACAACAGTACATAGCTAGACAGAGCCTAAGGCAAGCTACCACCTCAGACCACAGTCTGTGGAAGAGCTGGCTGATCAGGAAGCCTCCTGGCAAAAGGAGGCTTGAAGAAACTCCTCACAGGGAGATATGCCTTGCAAATGTCAGGAGATAAAGAATCGAGTATGTGACTATTTTGCTGTTAATAGGCATTGTAGCTACAAAGTGAGGTTTATCCTGAACGTAATTAGTGGATGCAGGAAACATTGTTGGCTCTGCAGCAATTTACCAAATAAAATATACAGAACTCAACACCTCTCATTACATGGAAAGGAAGGGGAGAGAGAGGTCCTGCTTAGAAATTAGTCAGCATCTGTAGTTTGCCAAAGGGACACAGCAGTCGGCCGCCAGTTAACAGGAACTTTGACCAACACAGATGACCCTGTGTGCTAATGAGAAAGGAAAATGAATATCTACCTACATGTTCGGGACACACACCCAAAGGGAAGCATACCTGCTTGCCTGCTGTCTTTTCTGTCTACTGGGTGTTTATGATTTTACGATCGTCCTGGATCACCACCTCTGCTCTCCCTGCAGCACCCTGTCAACACTCTCCTATGAAGTGTTGAACTGGTGATGTTCACAGGACACTCCAGCCACTATTGGCCAAGCACTCGGTCGTCTGTAGGAGAAGCAGGCATGTCTCCGCATCGTGACGATTCTCTGATGAGTAAAAGCTCCTAGGCTCACAGTAAGTGTGGGTCTCATCCACCAGAACACTGCTTCAGGGGTCTAATGTCACTTTGAGAATGGAAACTGTCTTTGGATGTGAGAAGCATTTAACTTGTCTTACCACACACAGATCCCCCAAGCTAAATATTATGTTTGCTCATGAGTTGATTGACATAGCATTGGGATGTAGGGTTCATTTCTATTCCCTTCCTGAGGGAGAAAGTATGGAAGATTCCCTCCTACCATAGCAATTTTTTTGTTGTTGTTTGTTATTTTTGAATGCCTTGTGGTTTTTCACCCTCTTCAGTAATTACATTTCTTAAGACATCCTGTCTTTTGGCATCTATCAAAACAAAGAAGGAAGACGAAAGAGTTGCTGATAAAAATCTCCTCATCATGGCTGACTCTGTGGGGGCAGAGGAGCTCCCACTATCTAAAGTCCAAACAGACTGAAGGACTTGGGAATGCTCTAGGTGTGAATGAAGACCAGTGTAGCAATTTCTAAGGCAAAGCTGAGATTTCAAAGCAGCAGCTTCGCTCAGATGCTACATCCTAATGAAGATTGGGAACACAGACGCCACTGGTCCAATGAGGCGAGACCATATGAATGTGTTTTTATATAGAGGAATTCTTGTAGGTTTAGCTGATGTAATTCCTGACCTGTCCCTTAGGTGAGAGACTCCCAGAGTTTCTTCCAAGGCTAGCCTTCCCCATCTTTATTCAGGGCCTTCAGGCCACACTATCCCAGGAGCATCTCCCACTCTTGTCCGGGGTCCCCTGGATTTCAGCTTCTATCAATTCACACATCCTTATGGGCTGTTTCTCTCCCCACACCCTGACAACCCTGGGCGGGTTTCAAAAGACACTAAATTTGATAACTAACCCTTATTACTCATTGCCCTCTCCACAGTATTCTTGGCAGGGGTTAGACACTGACAATTCCAGCTGAAAAATAATGCATTGTCAAGTAGGAAAACTGCAGGCTGTAATTTCTAACACTTGTATCCGTTATTTTAAACACGGAACATCGCATTGGCTTGACATTAATTTATATAATGGGGACCGAAAAGGATAATGCAGCCTTAGTGACCCCCTCCATTTCATTAGCTGACAGGGAGAGCCACGAACCCAAAAGTACAGAATCACCCCGCACAAAGCAAAGGCTGTTTGTGCACCTCCCATCATGCATTATTGAAGCAGACCAGGTCATTAGGGAGAATAATCAGGATGCCAGCGCAAAACCAGCCGCTGACAAATGCAGACACAAAACTTTTATGAAAGTTTGTAAATATGGTATTGTATGGAAATTCCAATGCATATTGGCCTCCCTGAGCATAGTAAAATGTTTTATTATGAAAAAAGTGGATAAGATACTTATCTTTTAAATTGGAGTTTAATATTTTATTAGTGCCAGGCACATAATTCTCATCAAATGGCAGGAAACTCTTTTTTGTATGGATATAAATGTCTAGAGTTTAATATTTCAAAGATAAGCACCTACCACTACATCTATCACACAGCAGCTTAATGGAATTTACTTTTTCTTAAATATTTATACTGTATGTGTGTTTGCTAGTCGAGTGATTATAGCTAAGGTGGAAGAGAGTCTGGTCCCGTTAGGAAGTAGAACCAGCAGAGCGCTTAGCTCCCCCCCACCTTGTTAACCTGCATGGGGAGAATAATTAAGTACCTCAAACGCAAGGGCTGAAGGAGCCACACTGAGAAAGGCATACTTCTCCAAAGCAAACAGCCACCAAGTTGCTTTGAGTCAACCTGAGTTTTTTAGATAGACTTCTCAGAAGAAATTATGCTTATCAAATTAGAATTGTGGGGGTGGCACTTGACTTTCACAGGGAGCTTGCATTGTGTTGAAAACCTGCCTCTCTCTGCCACCCTGGGGTGGGAGGATTTTCTGAGGGCCAGGGAAGAGCAGGCTGGAGCCCTTCAGCCCTGCAAACTCTTTCATGGGGCCTGAGAAATGCTTTCTGATCCATGCTGATACAATTACCCAGCCTTTATTGGCAATTTAGACCTGCTTTTAGGGACATTTTACAGCCAATGATGTTTGCTTGATTTTTTTTAAATCAGTGCTATTTTCTGTACCTTTGGGATAAAGGTAGAAACTGAGTTAGAGGCTCATTAGAACCCCGATTGCCACAATGCAGTTTGCCATCACCATCACTAGGACCCTGGTTACCAAAACGGCAGCTATGGGCTGCACTGGTCATTCTCCTGCCTCAAGCAAAGGTACTTTTATATTGTTTATTTGCGTGGTGTCGAGGCAGTGTTTAATATTTCTATTCTTAGAAAGGTCTTAAAGATCCCCCATTAGTCGACAGATATTAAAATTAACTCAATAATTTTTTTAATACACACATTTACCAAGGAAAGGCAGGGCGAGTCTTTGTCCCTGCCAAAGGTAGGCATCCCATTTATGAGATTGGCTGCTTTCAGCCCTGGGCAATGTTAGGGTCTTCTTTACCAAAAGAGTGTTTAGATTGACAGTAAAGAAAACCAGTGGTCCTTCAAGACTTACCAGCAGGGACTTCAACTGGAGGCTGTGCCGGCTGTGGAATTAACAGAGCCAGGAACCCTTCCTTTTGTTGCACAGGAGACACAAGGTACTATTGCATTGACTAGAGGAAATTCAGACTCTGCTTTGGTAAACCACATCAGAAAAGGTGATGTTTCCTTTCCCTGAAGACAGCAGGAAAGGGAGAAGAAGCCTGGCTGTGTGGGGCATCAGCTAGGCTTGTGTGTCCCACTGTGAAAGGAGACAGCAGGCTGGGGGAGGGAGAGGGGGTTCAGTGGATAGGGAGTGGGAGTGCTCTCTCTTCCCTCCTTCTGCCTTCACAGAAAACCCCCATCCCAACTCCACCAGGGAGATTTTTGTGTGATGAGTAAAACCTGATAATTTAAAATGTTCTTAAAGGTGGCTGTGTGAACATCAGTGAACTTGCTTGTGGTAAATAAAACCTGTTAATTGAAAATTAATTCCTTGGGGAAAATAATGTTGGCTGCACCCCTGTTGCCCCAAGTGTGTGTACCCAACACATGGCTTCCACAGGATGGGACAGCTCAGATCAGTGGGGGACAGAAAGGATGACTTAGGTCACACAGCTTCTCTAGGTTTGGTCCCATGAGATGAAGACTCCCAGCTGTGCCCTGACTCTCGCCCACCTACCAGCATCCAGGGAGAAGCTTTTCCCTTTGTTCCCAAGCCCCAGCTTCTCTGGCCACACACAGTCCCACATCCTAGCTTTAGCCATGGCCACTAGCCTTGACTCAGATGCACCCCAAATGCTACCTCCTCAAAGAGATTCCCTCCAGCTACCTTACAGTGCTGTCTGGTTCCTGTCACTTTGCCTGGTCTCCATCCTGACCCTTCTTGCATATAAGGTGATCTTTTATTTTTTCCCTTAGATGCTATGTCACCTCCAGCAGGATACTCTCCAAGAGAACAAAGATATTCTGTTATTTTTGTGTTCTTACCTGTTAACCTGGGGCTGGTACACAGTAGATGTTCAATTCATTCTTGTTGAGATACTGGAAAGTGTATGGTTAGAGGCAGGGTTAGCAACACTCTCTGTGGTTGATTTGCCCTGCACTTGTAAGTTGATGAGGATGCCTAGGAGTGGTCTCAGCAGCTCAAAGCAAACTATTGTTCCAGATTGGGCCAAAACAGGACACTCAGGAGGTAGGCAGGGAAGAGGTTGACACCTATAGTGAGAAGCATAAACCAGAGCCAAATGCATGTTCAGAAAGAAAGCATCCCTGTCCTGCCTCCTGGTTCATCTCCCTCTGATTATCCTAGTGCCTGCAAAGTTCTAAGTTCTAAGGCAGAAAGAAGCCCAAAGGAGGGAAGGCTGTCAGGTAAGCAGAGAGCCTTAGCCACCTGGGGAAGTGAAGCTCACAAGCCAGAGTGGAACCAGAGCAGATATGACTAAAGCTCAGAATCAGGGTCACAGCGACATTTGACCCTAACATTAAGGTTATAAATGATTCTTTTCAGACTAGATGGATGGCACCTGACACTGAGTCTGGCATACACAGGATCTTTCCCAGGGTCCATGCTTGGGAAGCTGCTTTGCAGGTAGGCATTTCAGGGGCCCCCACGACAGCAGAAGATGCTGTAGGATATGTACAAAAGGATTATATGTAGTGTGAGGAGGAATAGACACCAAGGAAGAAAGACCACAGGAGCCTGGCATGTATAGGAGATGCCTAACCGGGGGCTGGAACACACAGCAAGACAATGCTATCTCTCACTGTTCTGCCTTTCTTATTCTGGTGGCTGGGTTGGGCAGTGACATTTGGTTGAGAATATATTTGTGTCTTTGCTTCCAGAATGGGAGTCAACCCATGCATATCCTGAGAACATGTAATGCTCCTGTATTGCAATGTTAATGTCCAACAAAATTGCTACCCATAAGAGCCTAGCACCACAACCACCAAGCAGGTACCTAAGCATTGTTCTCTGAACATGCTGGTCCCTCTCATCCTGAGGTGCCTGTACTTATGCCCACTCAGAGGAGCCCCTGGTTTCCAGCTCCTTTCATAACCTTATGGTCAACCTGGGTTCAGGCCAGAAGAAATTTTCCTGCTCTGTCCTAATGGTCTTTGTTCCCCACAATGACTCTGGACCCAAGACACCATACCATAATCAGACCTAGAAATGACTAGAAGTCCTGAAATTCCCTTTGGGGAATTACCATCTGGGTCTTCCCTGCCCCTATAGCCTTTCAGTCTAAAAGCACCTGCATACACCTTGGCCAGGATATGGCATCCACTCAAATCCATCAGGGAGACCAGGGGCAGACATGGTTACTCTCCTGGGTGCAAAGATTACACCTCGGCAGGCTTGCTGCCCCACAAGGGAGATGAACAGAGACACAGTTTGTAGCTCTTTGTGATTTTGTGACCACACACAGGCAAAAAATAAGTTATGCTTTAGGCAAGAGTTCTTTCCCAAGTGGCAGAGACAGAGGAGGGCAGAATTGGAAGGCCTAGTGAGTGCAAGGGAGATGGAGTTCCCCTGAAGGAAATACCTGCAGTTGCTCTCAAAAAAGGTTCCCAAGGATCCAGGGCTGCAAATGAATTGTCTTTCCTTCCTGCATTTCCAGGCCCCATTCTGAAGAAAAGGAAAACCGAATTTGTGTATGTGTTGGGGTTAGGCTGTGGGGAATTCAGTCCTCTCTTGTCTAAATCTCAGTTCATATTGTTTCCCCCATCTGAGAATTCTATCATCTTAGCAGCTCTCCATGTTTCTTCAAAACTACCAATAAATAAAAATTTACGAAAGTGAAAAAGAAAGATGCCAAGAGCCCTTGATGCCAGCCAAAGCCTGCAAAGTTTGAACCCAAACTGCTGAAGAGACAAATGCGTGCAAGGGGTTATGGGGAGGCCACGCTGCGGCCCCTTGGCATGGGGGAGTCATTTGGGGAGAGAAATTCAATTTCATAAAAATGATTTTCAAGGGCTGTTTTGTGAATTGTAGAATGTGGGGGATTTTTTTCTCCTTTCGCCAAAATGAATAAAAAACAAAAACAACTTTATGTTCAATGTGGTACTTAGGTAGTGGTTTTGTTAATTTCTTAAAACAAATTGGCTCCCTAGTAAATCCCAAACTTGGACAGGCGCATTAAGCTAGCAGTGGGGAGGCAATCTAGGCACGATTATCCTGCAAGAGAATTCCCAGAATTTCATCCAAACTGTGATTTGTTCTGTTATAAAAGGCCTATAAAACCCAGTATAGAAATTCCTGCAGGAAACTCGGGTGTTTAAATATCTGCAATTACTCTCTCGTGATTAAAGAAGGATATGAAGGACGACGGACAATTGTGCCCAACAGCCAACATGAGGTGTGGCATCAGGGATCAATCTCAAGGAACGGGCCCTGTAACACAGGTGGACAAACCTCGAAGGCACTTACCGATCAGCAATGGTCAGGCTCTCTTAATGGCTTGCTGGGGTTGAGGACTGAGAAAGGAGAGTAAGAGTTGGCAATGAACCTTCTGGCACAGGATGGCCCAGTTCCACTCCCAAGGTGGAGTCTGTGCCTGCAGTGGCCGTTGCATTCTCTTTAGTCAGCCTGTGTGCATGTTTTCACACACGGCAATCATCATTCACACACTGGTGTTATGTTACCCAGTGTCTGCTCTCCCTCAGTCCTCAGGTCTCTAGTTTCTGACTGTTAAGCTGGTCCTGCTGTGTACAACTTACTGTACATACCCTCTCGAGCCACTACAGTGATAATGTTTGGCTAAAGCTCTGCTGAGTTTTAAAATGTCTGCTTATGGTGGAGTCTACTGGTAGCCCCTTCCTGATAACTTAGTTGTCTTATGTTACAAATGTGGGTACTTAGAGGTAGCCCTTGTTTGTCAAATGACAGTTCTGGAAGGACAGACCATTCCTGATAGATTCTTGATGAACCCCATGGTGTTTCAATTGTCATCCACTGTCTTGAGAGTCCCCTCTGGGGACGTCTGGGGACTCTCTTCCTAGCTAGATCTTTCCTCCTGTCTTCCATTCTTTCCACTCTCCTTGCCACTGTCTCCAGTTTTAGTGGGCAGACAGCCTAACGTGGTGTCCCTAAGAACCTGGGTTTGAGGGTACCTGCACTATCATTTGGCTCTCCAGTCCCTAGGCAGCCCTTTCTTCCATGGTCCTAGCTTGTAGAGATAATGCCAGACCTAGGACCCCTGAAATGCTGTCATTTCCCAGTGTTCCACAAGTTCCAAGGGTACATTCTTGAGTCTCTGACACTTCAGCACCCTAGTGATCTCTAGTTATTTTTCTAACCCTACTAGATGCCTTTTCCTGGGTGCAGGATTGGAGGATACTGAGTACCTCAGAACAGAAGTTAGACACATCATAGGTACCTCAAAAATATATCTAGGATGGATGTATGGATGGATGGATAGATGGTTTTAAGGAAGCACTTGCTGAGTTTGCTTATCTTACTGGAGACCACATTCTGATTATCTACATTAATCCACTCCTCTTCCTCTTCTTTGGCTTTCTAGGAAGGACAGAGGGATGTATGAGGCCCACTTTCCTGCTGGAACTCCAGTCAGTGAAGGAAGAGTGCCAGGCCCCTGGTTGAGTTCAGGGGTTCCAGGTGACATTGGTGCCACTCAGCTGGCATGAGCTCTTGGAATGCTTTCTGTTCCTTCATCTTCTGCTGAATCCCCATTTCCCTCCCACCCTATCTCTTACCACCCAGCCTCCTAGAACTTGAAGCAATATTTTGAAGGGTCAGAGTAGAGGATAAGAGAGATGGTGGGAACTCACGTAGCACGGGTTAGTCTGATCCCAGAATGCCTGTGTAGGTCAGAGATGACAAATGGCAGGGCCCTGAAGGTGTGCAATCCATTTATTGATTTCAAGCCCGCCCTCCTCCTGTTCCCTGGGCCTCCAGGGAGTGAGAGTCACAGATTCTTAGGGCTGAAATTGTGCAGGAAGGACACGGCTTTTCTATTGGCCAGACATCTGAGGCGGCTTGGCCAAAATATGGAGCCCATTACAGGGAAATCTGGTTCATGTTTCCGATGAAGACAAATCGCCTCCCTCGGGCTGACGGCCAGGTCTCTGGGTCGCTGGTGTGGGCTGACAGCAGTAGGTATCCCTTGTCCCTTGTTGCTAGTCACCTGGTGCTTTTATGGGAGGGTAGTGAAGTAACAAAACAAAGATAGAGAACAGTCAGACAACAAGAACTGAAGATTTGCCCTGTGCTGGGAGCCCTTCCAGTTGCATTTGGTGGCTTAGTTAATCTCTATAGCTCCTGTACAAAATAGAGTCTGTGTTTCTTTTTCCAGCTCTGGACCTCCACAGGTCAGGTAAGACCACTCAGCTTGGGTGTTCTCTTGTATAACACAGGAGTGACTTCATACATACATACATACATACATACATACATACATACATACATACGTGTACACACACACATATGCACACACAGGTGTATACACACATACATATATACACATATATATGCACATACTTGTACACACGCACACACCTTTCAGACAAAGTAGAGGAATGCAATATTATCCCGTGTCTAACATCTTAAATGATTTATTCCTTCTAGAAGCATCTCCATAAGGATTCAGAAAAGTTAAGGCTAGGAACAAAGAGAACATAAAATCAAAGATTGAGAGATTAAATTGCAGAGTGGTCCAACTCTGTCTGCGAAGGGTCAGGCAGTAGTGTAGGCTGCTTGAGCTGTAGGGACTCTGGGACAGCCATACAACTTCTCTACAGTGCCGACTGCTGCCAAAGATAGAAGTGTGGGGATCAGTTCAGCGTCATTTCCTCGAAAGAAGCAGACCATTCCCAGGTTTGGTGACATACCCCTGGAGTCTCCCAGCTCTCTGGAAGCTGAGGTGGGAGAACCATAATATTCAGCCTGGGTTACAGAGTTAGTTCAACTAGAACTTAACAGTTAAGTGTCATTGCAAAAACGAATGGATGGATGGATGGATGGATGGATGGATGGATGGATGGATGGGTGGATGGATGGATAGATGGATTGAAAGCAGAAGAAGGCAGGTGAGCTGGTAGACTTGTGGGGCCTGGGTACCACCCCATGATGTAGTCATCTGAACCCACTTAATGACCCGTACATTTTCCATCTGGGTCAAGATATATAAAGGAGGAGTTATTAGAAAGTGGCTCTGCAATGCAGAAATCAAACGCTGTCATCTCTCTACAGGCTTTTCATTTCAAGGATGTCTAAACAAAATGAGGTGACGCTAACGAAGCTGTTTGAACTACGAAGCGTGGGAGATCTCTAATTCACCGAAGCACAGGAGCCTGGGGTTTTAATCTTAAACATAGAGAGAGTTCATGAACGCAAGGCTCTGGCATGGTTTACTGAATTATAATTGACCAAAGGAACAGTAAAAATAGATTAATGCTAACATGAGTGATCAATTTCCCCCTGAAGTACCGAGCAAGGTTACTCTCTGCAGTTACTTCATTTCTAAGCGTCTTCTGACATCTCAGCTCGTCTACGGTGGGCGCTGGGACAGTACCATGTTTCAAAGTTATCCAGAGCCTGATTGGCCGTGTTCCTGCAATACATTTTCCTAACCCCGAGATAAAGATCCATGCATCTCTTTACCCTTTAAACAAAAAATAGCTATTGTAATGGCATGCGGTGGAGAGCACAGTGTGCATACCAAAACCCGTCCATGCCCTGCTAAACTGTTTAAGTATGGAAGAAGTAGTGTCTAATAGCATCAGGAAATTGAAATTTAAAAATTTTTCTCACTCACTTATTTGATGAGAACTGGTATGCTGACAGGTGAAGCAGAAAGCCATTTTTCAAGTTAAATGCCAAGTGGTTATATAGCATAATATCCAGTCAAAATTAACCACCTCACTGCTGTACTGGCACCCAGCGTATTTAATGCCGACCGTTCCTGCAAAGCAAATGGCAGACCTCTGGGAATGCCTGCAGAAGGGGGAAAGAAACTGTTACTAATGCTTCAATTATGTAGTAGGCGCCCCAACTCTCTGAGTGGGAAGAATGGACTGGCAGTCAGTTGACTCTCTGGGGCACTGAAGCAGGTCTGAACTGGTCTGTGCCTTCAGGAGCCCCTCTGGGTCCTCTAAGCCAAATTCTAGAAATTTATGAATTTATATATGGCCTTCAGACAGCCTCATTTACAAGCAATCCCTTTAGGATAAAGCAGGTGGAGTCCTGTACTTTAAAATGCAGGGTAAAAAAAGATGGCTGACTTCCGAAGATGGATTCCTTCAGGCTACCAAGCAAATATCCCCTACTTCCAGGATGTGACAAGTGAACCCATAGCAGTATGTAGTGGGTCGCTGAGCAGCAAACAGAGGGGATTAGATTCCAAGGAAGAGATTGGTTCTCCCATCTGGTAAATTAGAGAGGAAGGATAGCCAGTGGCTGGAAGGCCTAGCAAATCTCTCTTAGGACTTTTACAGTGAACATGTTCCC
This sequence comes from Mastomys coucha, assembly GCF_008632895.1. NCBI lineage: Eukaryota > Metazoa > Chordata > Mammalia > Rodentia > Muridae > Mastomys > Mastomys coucha. The sequence goes on from NW_022196904.1 coordinate 28,327,780, forward strand.
ATGCTTCAGCAGAGGGTGAAGGAGTGTAACCCTCAGCTTCCATCCACCGGCAGAGACTCTGGGGAGCACCCATGACTTTAAAATCCCCAGTGACTGAATAACCAGGGGCATCATGCTCTCTCCTTTCGTGGTACACACATACATCTACAAGGTACAAAGTCCCATGGTGCCTCTTGGGTGCCTTGGGACCTGCCAGCCACAAGAGGACAACCAATACTGTCCAGGTTCATTAGGCATTTATTGAATTCCTCCTGCTATACGGATAGCCTTGAAACACACCACCTTCTTTGGCCTTTTATTTCCCTGTGGGCAATTCCAAGGGCTTGCCTGAGTCACACCAAAAAAACAAAAAAAACAGGAAGACCCAGTTCTCTGACTCCAGGGGATACAGTAGATATGAGCCTACAAAGGATAAGATATAGGTTACCCCAAATCATAGCATCCATTGATGGATGAATCTAGCCTAGAATTCTGATCTCTTAGTTTCAACACTTCTTTGGGGAGAAAAATCAACATTAAAAATAACCTTGAAAACAGAGGGAAGATTGTATTAATGTTAATTGTGTTCATTTTTGAGAACTTAAGTGACACAGAAAAATTGAGATAAGGCACTACTTCCAGCCCCATTGGCCACATCGTAGGCTCTTGCCATTGGAATGTTTCCTCCAAGGATCTCATGACAGTCCCACAGTCCCCCTCCCAACACCAGTCTAGGCACTGTGGACACTCAGGGCTGCAGGGTTGGATTGACCATCTTAGGGCATTTGACAGCATGCCTCAGCTCAGCTGACTAAATGCCAGTCGCATCTTATTGTCACACCCCAAAATGGTGGCAGTTTTGAGCACGTGTCCTTATAGAAACAGTCTCTCCAGGAAGAAGCAGCACTGAGCCAGTTTGAGCAATGAAACACACTGGTGGGGTGACAACCTAGTGAAGGAGGAGACATTTCACCCCAAGAAAAAGCCAGCTGACTTTCTCTAAACCTAGCCTCGTGCAGGATATATATAGATCATGTCTTCTGCACTAGGAACCCGTCTTCCTTGCTCCCGTGGCTTTCTGTATGTTCCTTTACATTGCTCTTGTTTGTCCCTGTGCCGTTGATTTTCTTGCTTTCCACTTTCATTTGAGTCCTGTGAACTTTTCAGGGCAGAATTTCTTTTTATTTTTAAAGATTGATTTTAATTTTAATTGTGTGTGCGCGCACGCGCGCGCGCGCGCGCGCGTGTGTGTGTGTGTGTGTGTGTGTGTGTGTGTGTGTGTGTTTGTCTGTCTATGTATCTGTATGGCTGTCTGTGTATGTGTTGTCTGTGCATGCCTGTGTCTCTGCATCTGTGTACGTGTGTCTGTCTGTTCATGCATGTATGCCTTTGTGTGTGTGTCTGTGTGTGTCTATGTATGTGTGTGTGTCAATCTCTGTGTGTATCTCTCTGTCTCTGTCTCTGTGTCTGTGTATGTGTGTATGTCTAGGGACATGCACATGAGCGTATGCATCAGTTGGCCCCAGAGGAGTTTGTTAGATCTGCTGGTGCTAGAAGTATAAGTGGCTGTGATCTGCCAATATGGGTGCTAAGAACTGACCCTGGGTCCTCTGGAAGAGCAAGTGTTCTTCATTACTCAGCTCCTCAGGATAGAATTTCTCATTTTTTTTTTATTTGTTTGTTTGGGGTTTCCTTTGTATTTAAGATCAACCACAAGATTAGCACAGAGTGGATTAAATTGGAATAAAGGAAAGGAGGGGAGAAAGGAGGGAAGGGAGGAAGGGTAGATGATCTAACAGGAGACAGTCTTGAAAGGATACATATGTGTTCATCTGCAGGCACATCAAAGCAGCACTCTTGGACAAAACTCTTGGACCAACTCTGCAAGCATCTATTTCTTTCAACTGGACAATGATTTCTGAGGTTAACATGTCTCTGTATAAGCACTAAAATTTCCTAACTCTGTACTGAACAGCATTCAGAGATCCAGGAGCAAATGCATTCTCCTGTGAAGTAGGACCCCTACTTTTAAATAAGGATAGTTAGGATTGTCAAAGGAAAGGGAAACTTTCTCTATTGCTTTAAAAGACAATTTACTGCATCATTAACACATGTCGTTTAATGGAAAGTCCTGTTATTTTTGGAGGGAGAAATGAATATGCCACACTAAATATAATAACAACGTAAACCTCTAATAAATAATTGTAACAGTTTATAAATATTTAAATGGTATATCTAAAAGTCCTAAGGGACTGGAGAAGGCATGGAGGGAAGATCTGACTTGCAAAGCACTAAAAATAGGTCCTGAGACATGGGTTATCAGCTCCTGTTTTGCTTTTGTTTTTGTTTTTGTTTTTTGTTTTTGTTTTTTGTTTTTTGTTTTTTTGTTTTTTGTTTTTTGTTTTTTTGTTTTTTTTTTGCAGGCAGGGAAATGTATATTGGGGAGTCTTTGTGCAAAAATGACAGAGCAGAGTGCCTGTCGGAAGACTGTCATGGAATGAGTTGCTGAGGACAAGGATGACCAATGAGTTCAACAAAAGAGAGAACCCTGCTCCCAACTCTTCCCAACACTGATTGCTGAGAACGTTCAGGTCCCATGAACGTGTGAGGCATGCTAGGAAGGTCAAGCTAGTCATTTTTAAGAAATCTAGTATTCCAGCAATGGTGCTGAATGCTTTGGATGGATCACTGACAGCCTCCATCTTTTATGATACAATAACTTTGGTTGTACAGTGGTACAGGTGATACCACTGACATTTTAAGAGGCTGAGAAGCTGCCCATGGTTGTCTGCAGCCGCATGGTGAGCTGGGAATTTGGGATCCATTGATGCTTTGTGGGAAGCTCTCTCTCTAAGAGAAAGCCTAGAGAGATGGCATCTTCTTGTTTTGTTCCTCATGTCATGGGTAGAGCTATGCCAACTACCTGGAAACTTGAGAGGATTCAGCCTTGATGAGCTGAAAGCTGAGCTTTGGGTAAATGGAAACTGGGAGCAATCTGGCAATCAGTAGCTCCTGAGCAGCTAGCCAGACTCTCTAGAGGACAGGAGACTTGCTCATGAGAGAACTGTCTTCCCCTGATCTTTGCAACCGATGGAGATGCAGCCAGAAAAGTCTCTGCTGATGTATGGATATAGACAGTGTCCAGGCATGCCGCTGTACCAAATGATGCATGGGTTGGCAGGATTCAACGTGAGGTCAAAGTTTGACAATGGGCAGTTCCTGTGGGCTCATGAGAATGCTTATTAACATTCTCTGTCCCTCTGTACTTCTCCGTCTCCCTGTCTCTCTCTCTTTCCTCCTACTCCATATCTCTCTCCTCTCTCTCCCCCTGCTCCATATTTCTCTCCTTTCTCTCCTTCTTTGGTTTGGAGAATGATGTGGTGGACACATTTTCTCAGTATTTTCTAGCAAACTTCAATGTTAGTAATTGTTAGATGAAGTCAAGACTACAAGAAGCAAAGTGGGGAGGAAATAAAGATGGCAGCAATCTCAGGAACTCTTCATTCAGGATCCCCAATTACACAGCCAACAGACCCTTCTTATTGTTCTTCTGATTAGGTTGTAGTTCCTATTGTTAGGAAACAAAGGCATTATAACATACCCAAAAGGAGAGAGGAAAGGAGAGAGAGGGAAGGCAGGAGGGTGGGAGAGAGAGAGAGAGAGAGAGAGAGAGAGAGAGACAGAGACAGAGAGAGCAAGAGAGAGAGAGAGAGAGAGAGAGAGAGAGAGAGAGAGAGAGAGAGAAAGGCTGAGAAAGAGCTTCCGAAGGTGTTTTAGGATTAGTCTCTGATACCCAGGTCTGCTATTTCACACCCTGGTAACTATACCAACTATTACCACCAGACATACACAGGCCTGTCCTAGTTTGCTTTCTATAGCTACCATAAATACCAGGAGTAGAAGCAATTTGGAGCAGGAGGTTTTATTTCATCTTACAGCTTACAGTTCATCATGAAGGGAAGTCAGAGCAGGAACTCAAAATAGGAACCTGGAGGCAGGAGCTGATGCAGAGACCATGGAGGGGTGCTGCTTACTGGCTTGTCCCTCATGCCTTGCTCAGCCCGCTTTCTTAGACAGCCCATGGCAAAATGCCAAAGATAGCAGCCTCCCAAAATGATCTTAATCAAGAAAATGTCCCAGACTTGCCTACAGACCAGTCTAATGGGGTCATATTCTCAAATGATGCTCCTCTTCTCAGATAACTGGCTTTTGTCAAGTTGGAAAAAAAAACAACCAGACTAAGGGCCTTTAACATCCTAGGTGCAACATGTTAACTCCGCATACAGCAATGAAAGGAAGACTTAAATGGGGTTATCTAAGTTAGTCTTTTGCAATCTGGAGAATTCTTGCTCAGTTTAGTAGCCTTTGTAGGCCAGTCTCTACTCCAATAAGAGACATGAAGCTACCTAGAATCTTAGGTCTACTGAAGCATGATTCACTGGACTCTAGAGCAATTGGAGCCCTCTGATTCTAGGAGTTGTCATGCAACAATATCCCTGCTAAGGTAAGATGTTTGTCAATACTTAAATATTTCCCACCATAATAGTGCCTTCCCTCAGTCACCTACTTTATTATAATGAAAGGACATGACCTGATGATACTCTCTATGCTCTGTCCCAGGCCAGAGGTTCTCTTTCATCTCTTATCTATGCCTCTCATTTCTTCTATTCACTACCACACATAGTAGGACATCACACATAGGAGATTCTGGAACTAGGAACATGGTGTAACAGTGCGCCATCTTCACTTAGACCTGAGGCATGGACTGATGATACTCTAGGATGAGCAGGCAGAGACTGCTCTGAGGAGAGTTTGCAGGGCCCTCCTCATTCCTCTTTATCTCTGGGAATATTTCTGCCGGTTTCCCTTCTTGAGCTTGGAGAAACTGGGGTCCCTTCATCCACTCATTCTTCTTTAAGGACACCTGCTTCTGACTGTTTTATCCTTATGTGCCCTTGTGGATGTCTCTGTCTTTGCTGTTCCACCTGATGGAACATGGAGAGCCTAGAGCTCATCCAGAGCTTGGCATATAAGGCTATATATGAAGCCCATGGGTGCTGCCCATACTGCATCATAGCTCACCATGGTCCTGAAGAAGTATCCGTGTCTCTCCACTGTCTGACACATGGAGAGGAAAGAGTTTCTTCTGTGGCCTGTGGTATCATGTGGCTCTTCATTTCCTGCCCTTTTATACAGATGTAGAGACTCAATACTACCAACACATCATAGACACATGCCACTCAGACTGTACTTATTTCTACATGGGTATCTCAATCCTACAATCTTCTAGGCATTTTTTTCAGTGGGGTCCCCATGACTATCCAGCCAGTGAGAGAGTCCCATGAAGGATCTTTTTAAACATGGCCCTGTTGACATACTGCTGAGTGGGGTCATAGTCCAATGCTTGGCATGTCTTTTTTCCCTGCCAAGCATTCTTAAACCTGATAATAATATCCAGGTGATCGTCTCAGCACTTGGGACATTGAGGAAGGAGGATGTGAGTTTGAAGGCGCCCTAGGATGCATAGAGAAAATCATCTTAAAACAAAATAAGCCAAAATTCTTGTCTTAGGGTAGTAGGCAAAGGGGTTCTCTGGGAGAGGAAGAGAAGGAAGAGGGTGGGAGGAAGGGAGGGAGGAAGGGATGGAGGTAGGGAAAGAGTGAGAGAGACAGAGAGAGAGAGATGGGATGTGGGGGGTGGGGCATAGCCAACATCCTACAGTGGGCCAGGAACACACATGTGGCAGTACTGTCCAGATGGCTTTGGGGTACTGCAGCTCACTTTGCCTTCTCTGGGAGAGATTCCAGGTGCTTTACAGACCCTGCAACTGCCAACCTAAGCTACGACAGCTAACAGACAGAGAGACAGCCCACCAGTAGATAAATCTCTCAAATCAGAAAACATCATACATTAGAGCCAGAAGAGGCCTTAGGAATGACCTAATTAGAGACCCTCATTTTACAGGCAAGTAAACCTAGGCCCAGAGGAATGTGATTTCCCCCAAAGTCACATAGCTAATTAACGGAAGAGTCTAGACCAAAATCCAGGTCTCTCGACCCCTGGCAGATGGTTCATTCTATTGCCTGTGCCTCTTTTGATTAATAATCAGTTTCTGCCTGGTTCTACCTCAGCATAACTTCTTCAAATAGGTTCTGCATGGTTTTTGTTGTTATTTTGTTTTGTTTTTGTTTCTTTTTTTATAGGCATGACATAGGATAGCATTTTGTGGTAAAGCAAACTGGAAAAATGGAAAACCAAGAAGTAAGATAATATATTGACTCCAACATCCCAGGACTTTTAGCATGATAATCCACAAAGGCAAGTGGTATATGTGGCATGTCCCTATTTTAATTAATCATGGGATCCTTTCTTGGGATGTGAACACTTTCTAGGCATATAACTAGGCAAGTGTGCATCCATCAAAGCTTTCAACAAATGCAGGCCCGCCTTTCTGCTTTTCAAAGTGCAGCATTCCCCTGACTTTTGGGGTGTATAGACCAGAGTAAAAGCACTCCACCGTGACTCCCAAGCAGAAGAGCTTGTCTGCTTGGAGAATCCTAGGCTTTCTCTCCTCCTCAATATCATCCACAAAGTGGCACGTGGGAGTGGGAGGTATGTTGCCATCTTAGGCCATCTGGGCTGCTATAACAAAATACTGCAAACTGTGTGGTTTATAAACAACAGAAATTTATCTCTCACAGTTTTCAAGTCTGGAAAGCCTAAGATCACTGCACCAGCAGGTTCAGTGTCTGGTGAGGTCTGGCTATTGGTTCATAGATGTTGACTTCTCTCTGTGTCACCTCAAGGAGAAAGGACAAAAGTTGCTTATTGTAAAGGCACTGATCTCATGCTAGGGGTCGCCCTCATAACCTAGCCATCCACAAAATACTCCGTTTCCTAATGCTACCACAATGCATGTTCAAATCTCAACCTAATTTTGAAGGGTACAAACCATTCATACCCATAGCAATGTACCTCGGTCCAAAAAAAAAAAAAAAAAAAAAACTTTCCAATGAAAGTTTAATTTGCAAAAGTTAATATTAAACCTTAAAAAGCATCCATCCCTAATTACCTCAAATGTGCAGCAGCCTCAGAGCTGTTGAATATGTTGGGAGGGGTGCACACTTCACCCGTTCAAATATGGGCCCCAGCTAAGACTCCTGACAGGCCCCGCTAGAGCCATTGGAGCCTGAATGGCACAGAGGAGACTTAGTAGATGCAGTGGGCCCATCACATGAACTCCCTGGTTGGCTGTGACACAAGTTATCTTAAGGAAGGGCTTCATATGACTATGTCTCACCACATATTTCCAATTGAGTTATCACAGGGGTATTGAAAAAAAAATCAACGGAGTTGGCAGTAACTCAGTAAATAAAATCACGGCTTTAATTGCTCCAGTGTAGCAGGTCGATCATTATCAAGAAAGGTTTTGATATATTTTTTAATTAAACGGTGACTTTGTTGATCGATTTCTCTGATAATCATGCAGTCCCCTCCCTTGTTTCCCAGCCCTCGAAACCATTTGCTTCATAAGTTGATACTCGGCAGTTGAAATGCTGAGACCTAATCTTAGCTCAGCTGTAGCCAGTCTCATGGCCTTAGGCTTATGTTCTTCCCGCTCTGTGCCTCAGTTTCCCAAATCTTGAAGTATTTTTCAGATCCCCTCTCTGCCTTGTAATTGTGAAATATGAATGGAAGATACTGTTATGTTCCTGGGCAGCGCTTTAACAACAAATGAAACCTGGACTACTGTTCATTCAATGACCTCCAAGAGATGGACAGATGTTAGTAAATTGGTGTGGCTACAGCAGATTTTTTCAGAAACCTTGGGATCTGGATTCCCACCCACCATGATTTTAGCAACTACTTGAGAATATTTCCTGGACAGCTACTTCGAGTGCAGGAGGAAAGTGGTAACTTTATTGGTGAGTGTAAAGCCCTCCTACTGCCCTTGCCCATGCTGCCTTCCACTGACTGATCAATAGATTGGTTCATTTTGAAATGGTGTCTCGCTATGTAGCTCAGGTTAGCTTCAAATGCATGATCTTCCTGCCTCAGTCTCTGGAGTGCTGGGATTACAGGTGCGCTCCACCATATCACAAAGGCACTGCTATCCTTAACTCTCCCCTTCACAAAGTGAATCTCAGCCACTGCTCACAGCTACAGCCCAGATCCGCCTCTTAGTAGCAGAGTCGCTTTGTTGTGGGCCCCATTTTATAAGCGAAGTGGAGGCTTGGAGATGTCGACAGCTGTGTTTAGCCAGTGTGAAACAGTGAGAATTGGTGACTGGGTGGAAGAGAAAATGACCAGAGCAGGCTATGTGTACAGGGAGTACAGGTTTCATTTGCCAAATAATTACTGCCTTCTCTATTGCCCCTCAGAATGATTTCCATAGAACCCATTTGACCCAAGGAATCCCATAAAACTCAGAAATCCAGTGGTCCTGGGTCTTTGTTTCAATGTCTACCAAAGGCCATCCAACAGATGTGGCTGTCCCCCAGGCAGGAGGCAGAGACTGGCTTTCTGAGCCTCCAGTGCATATCAGCAGTCTATGCCAGATGCTCTGACCTGACACCTTTCATCATAGAAAAAGAAAATTCTTTTTCTTAAAAGAAAATTCTTTTTCTTAAGGTGTTTGCTTATCAGTGATGCTAGGGAGATAAACTGACTTCCTGAGTGTAAAGTGGGGTGTAAATCCATGAGTCTGATCTTGGGAGATGACCCTCATTCGAGAACCTATAACCACCAGTGGAATCACCTGTCCCAGCTCAGAGTACTCCCGCAGCTCAGCTGAAATCAGCCTCTACCTGCTTTTGCCCATTTCCAAGAAACACAGCTGCCTACCTTCCTCCCACCTGGCACAGATCAGATGAGTACCTGTGGAGCCTCTGTGGAAGCATTGGAGAGAGCTCTCTTTATACCAACTCCTGTCCCTTCACTTGCTCAGAGATGGAGATGGATTTCCCAGGACCCTTTCAGCCTGCCCCTCAGTCCTAGAGCTTCCCTGGGAACCTCACCTGAGGAACATGCAGCATAGTTCGGTAATGCCAAATGGAGGACAATGAGCTTCTCAAGGCTAGTCTAGCAAGCACATCAGGCCTGGAAGTGAAACTCGGGATATCACTGAACTGATAATCTTGAAAAAGGGTTCAGGGTAAAGAAGGGTCACCAGGTTGAATGCAACCCTGTAGAAAAAGGCACTTGGTTCCTGATAGCGCTTCTGGTAACCCTGAAGAACACTGAAGACCCCTATGTGCATTTTCTTGCCTGCTGTTTCCTCACTCATCCCATTTACTATGTGTCTTAGAGTTTTACTGCTGTGAACAGACACCATGACCAAGGCAAGTCTTATAAGGACAACACTTAATTGGAGCTGGCTTTCAGGTTCAGAGGTTCAGTCAATTATCATCAAGGCAGGAAGCATGGTAGTGTCCAGGCAGGGATGGTACAGAAGAGCTGAGAGTTCTACCTATTGTTCTGAAGGGACCTAGGAGAAGACAGGCTTGCAGGCAGCTAGGAAGGAAGCTCTCTCAAAGCCCACCCCACACTTCCTCCAACAAGGCCACACCTACTCCAACAAGGTCACAGCTCAAAATAGTGCCACTCGCTGGGGCAAGAATTTTCAAACCACCATATCTAGCCCCCAGATACTACCAAATGTGTTCAGGGGCCACTCTTTTCCTCAGATGAGACCCACTGCTGGAGATGTGTCCTTTGCATAGGCTCTGGGTGGAAATGTGGAGTTATTATTTTACTTCAATTGCATTTGTTTTCGTTATTTCATGTAGGCCACAGTACCTGTGCAGGAGGTCAGAGGGCAACCAGACAACTTTTGGGAGTCAGTTCTCTTCTTTTCTCCTGTAGGGCCCTGAGATTGAACTCGGGTCTTCAGGCTCAACAGTAAGTGTCTTTACTAGCTGAGCCATCTTGCTAGACTCAGGAATGGATGCTTTTGAAAGTGTTCTTAACAGTTTATAACCCATAAAGCAATTCTCCCTTCTGAACATTTTCTTCACATCATTGTTTGTATAGGACAGATGTAAGCCTTCTCTGCCCAGTATATAGATCTCTTAACCCCAACTCCCTTCAAACACGACCAAAAGAAGAAATGGAGTTAAACTAGGGCCATGGTTGGGTCTAATTTAATATGGCCAATGTCTCTATAGAAAGAGAACATTAGGGTTCAGAGGGCCACAAAGATGAAGACAAATGTAGAAGGCAGTCAGCTGCAAGACCAGAACACAGGCCTCCTAAGAAACCCATCTAGTAGCACCTGACACTGGGACATCAAACTTCCCCTCCCAGAATGGTGAGAATTGTCTGAATTGATGCTACCCAGGCTCTGTATACCTAAGGATACTTTCTGAGCCTAATGCAACCTTTCAGGAGGAGCCCAGCAAGATGCACTGTAGCCCCTGGGGTGGGGACCATGTTAAGCTTGTTCTTTTTTTTCTTTTTTGTTTCTTTCTTTCTTTTTTTTTTTTTTTTTTTACTACAGTAACAAAATACCTGGCAGCAACCCAAGAAAGGAAGGAAAGAAGGAAGACAGGAAAGGAGGGAGGGGAGGAGGGAGGGAAGGGAAGAGAGAAGGGGAGAGTACTTGGGTTTGGGGTTTAAGGGTACAGGGTAAGACATTGCAGCAGGAATTCTGGGTGGCTAGGCACATTACATCTACAGTGAGGAGAGATGAAAACTGGGATTCAGCTGGCTTCTTCACTTTTCCTTCTTCTTCAGTTCAGACTCCTAGCCCATAGGGTGGTTCAGAAGGAAAAATACAACCAGGGACTATCAATCTGATCAAGATGATACAGAAGAGTCACCATTACAGAGGTTTAAGATGCCCTTACCTCTAGGATTAGTATCAAGGGAAGGATACTTGCTTTGAGAGTGATAATTTTATTTACCAGGAATTTTCTTGTACTTCATTGGCTTTTGTTGGTGATAGGTTTTGTCACAGACTTGGACATTTGCTAACCATGTTTACTTCTTGATGGCAGAGGAAACACACACAGGTGGGATCATGATGTACTGTTAAATGCTTGTTCATGATTGTCTGTCTCCTTCTGTTCTTTTGTTTCAGTTTCACATCATCCTAAGACTTCATACAGAATTGAACATTTAGATAAAATAAGTCATTTGCTCCCAGTAAATAGCATAGCACTATGCATTATTTGGCTTATCATTTTTATGATGTATCAAAAATATCAGGGACTGACTGGCAGGCAGCTGGTTTTACGATAAAGGACACATAGATCCACTGTAAGGATTGCATGCATAGCTCAGAAAGTATGGCTTTGAGCGCATTGCCAGAGCCAGCTCAGTGATAGAATGCTTACCTAGGATTCTAGTCTCAAAGCTCCATCCCCAGTACAGAAAACAAGAGTAACCAAGTGGCTCACATATTTAGTCCCTGACCTTGGGACTAAGGGAAGCAGATGTTAAGTTCAAGGCAAGCATAGGCTACAAAGAGAGACCCTACTTCAAAAAAGTGTAAAACATACATTTTAATGCATTAATTAGATGCTGGGGCTGGAGAGATGACTTAGAGTTGTAAAGACTTGAGTTGGAGCCCCAGCACAATGTGAAAGCTAGGCATGACAGCATGTGCCTGCTACTCCAGCCCTAGATAGATTAGATTCTGGTGGGTGGGGAGCTTACACACCATCCACCTGGCCTGGATGAAGAGCTCTAGACTCAATGTGAGTCCTGGTCTTCAAAACTAAGGTGGAAACAAGTAGAAGAGGAAAACCATAGCCAACATCTGCCTCTACACACAGACGTACAGACATAAACACAACAGACAGACAGACACATACACACACACAAGCACATGCACATGTGGATACATCTGCACACATACAACCACACATAGAGTCAAGTGCATTTGCACACACACACACACATACATGTACACACACAGTCATGTACACATGTATGTATACACATAGTCAAGTGCCTTTACACACATAGACATAATCACATGTACACATACATACATTCACTCATATTTTATGAAGGTTTCTCCAATTTGTAGAGATGCCCATGAGAATGAACTCTCTTCCAGAACGGTCTTCCCAGAAGCTAGGTAGCACTCAGGGAGAGTGGTTCTGGTAGCTGCCTCCCTGGCTCTCCCATAATTTTGCTTTGCTGCTACGGCCAGATTAAGTCAGTCATTACAGTTGACATTCACAGACTCCATGAAACAGGTGCACAACCCCCACTGGACATGCTAGGCTGTGCACAGACCAAAGCAGATGTCCACAGACCACCGTTCCCTCATCTTTCATCACAGCCTGTATGAGAGAGTTACTAAAACAACTCCAGAATCCAAAGTCACTAAAATCTCACATAACTCATGTTTTCTGGTAACATGATACTCTCTCTCTCGACACAGACACACAGATACACACACACATGTACACATGCTCATGTACACACATCATCTTCAGATTTTTGCTTGGACTTTTAAAAAAATGCCAACAGTAATAAGCACATGAACTATCTTTCGGATTTATGAGATATGAGAAAAAACACAAAGTTCCATAGATTTGTCTAATTTTTCCCCTAAGAAAGATGTATTGTGCCAGTACTAGCAATAAGATGAAGAAAACCCATGAAATTCTTCATGTTATTACGTGAAGACTGTCACGCTGCTAGGATACCCCCGTTGCCCACGAGCAGCCTCAGAAGCGGAGTATTTGTCCTTACATTTTTTTTTTCCAGTTTCCTTGGACAGTAGCTGTAGCCTTGTGCAGTTGTAAAGTCCCACAAACGAGTATTTACTTTATCTTGTCAGAGAACACAGTCTTGAAAGAATCATAGAGAACCCGTGTTTATCAGGCTGTCTCTGCATACCCGTTGTCATTAGAGATACAGGCTCCTGGTTTCTCTCCCTCTCTCTGCTGCTAAAGAAAATGAAATGTCTTATTGCTCTCTTCAACAACAACAAAATATCAAGAATCCTAAGTTATCGGAGAAAGCCTGTCTTCCCATTAGTACTATGTTAGTGATAAACAATGTTTTATGCCCCATAATTAAGGTACAGGTAATGAGCAATTATGCAGATCATGAATTAATTATATTTAAAATAGAGGCCATTACAATCAATATTCACCACAGTTTCCACTGCATTCTGGAATTAATAAATCTAATTAAAACTTTCAATTGGCAGGAATCTGTTTATGTCGTCTTTCTCAAGAATCACAATTAACAGCTGTCTGTGATTAATGTATTTCATGTTACTACACAGACACTGAGGATTTAGGGGTACAACACCAGAATCATTGTTGAACTTGACTTGTTAAGACAAACCTGTGCTGGGGTGATGTTTCCTCTCTCCAGCCTGCTTCCGTCCAACATGGGTCAAAAATGTATCTTTGATGGACAGTGGAGCCTTGTATTTCTGGACCAAAGTCCTGGAGCAGCTGTTTCTAAGAAGTGGGAGGGGAGAGTCATTGTTGTGTGGCCAGTTTTCCCCTGTGTTTCCCTTGCCTGAGTAAGGTTTCTGGAAGACCTCCCTTTTCCACTGTAAGCCTGCAAGAGGGGGTGGCCTTCCTCTTCTTGTTGGCATCGGTTCATGCCTCAACCCCAACTGACTGATCTCATGGTTTGCTGGCCACAGCTTTATTCAAGAATGTTGCATTATCTCATCAGAGGTCAAAAGTCACAGAGGTAACTTCAATATGGCTTTTGAGGACTGTATTACTCTGTTTTCTCCAGAGGAACAGGGTCTCTATCACACCTGAAAAGCTGAGAACCAGGTAATTGCTCCACTCAGGATGCTGGGCCTCAGCAGCCCCAGCCTGGCATCAAAGACCTGAAAGGTTCCAGGAGAGCAGCTGACCCTCTGTCCATGTTGAAAGTTCAAGAACACTGCTTCTGATCACTGAAGAAATCAGCCTCAGCATCAGGGCACATTAACTTGGCAGCCAGAGGGAGAGTCAAGAAAGCAACGAGAACATTCTCTCTTCCGTGTCCTTTCATACCTGTGCTGGTACCAGAAAATGCTGCCCGCTTTTAGGATAGGTCTTCTCACATCAATTAAGGCAATCAAGAGCACACCACTCCTACCTGCTACACATGACCATAGGCCAACCTGATGTGGAAAATCCCTCAGCTGAGGCTCCATGCTCAGTGCACAGCTGCTTCTCAATAGAGGCAAGCTGACATTTGAAATCAATTGTTTCAAAAACAGATGCCTCTCGCTTTCTTGTGTACTCAGACCAAGGAATTGGACACCTAGAACTAAAAGCTACTGCATTCCTGCCACAAAGATTGAGATTGTGGAAGAGAGAATAATCTCTAGCTTCCCATGTGCTAACAAATCCACTTATGCCCACAGCCACCTGTTAGTCCAATATTTGTTGCTATGAAAAATACTGGAGAAAAACACAAAGAGGAAAGAACTGGCCTGTCTTGAATGGCTGCTTCCACAGCTCTGGGCCTGTGGTATGGCTGAGCATCCTACATCATTCTGGTCAGAAAGCAGAGAGGGAGACCTGGGAAAAGGTTAAGGATATGCCCATATCAATACCAGCTTGTCTCTAAGCCTTCCACACCCAGGCCTGTGGAGGATGCTTTGTATTCAAATCATCTCACCTTTGGACTCTGGAATTGTCACTTATACAACCAGTAAGCATGTTCTCTTTGGGAGGCCAGCTTCTGTGTGAAGCTACTGGCACAGCATCTCGTGAGGCAGTTGCACATTTAGCACACACATTGCTTCTCTGTCATCAGCTTACCAACTCATCCTTAAGTAACTTAAAATCTTGGCCAAAATAAAAGATTTGGAGCAGTAGGAAGGCAGGTGATGGGTCAGGGTGGGACTGCCAGTGAGCCTTAAATGAAATCCAAGTGCATTAATATCCATTAAATGGCATATTCAAGATGTATGTGAGTTTGCAGCAGATATGTCTGTGACAGTGATATCATTGTGTAAAGGCTGGAATTGAACTTCCTCACAAAAGAATAGACCCTTTGTGCTTCCTAATCAACTGCTTTCTGTTTGTTGGGTGGTACTAGCGCCTTCCAAAGATGCAAACAGTGATCCTTGGGAACTATTCTAAGGAGGACCCTCAACCTTGTGAATCCTTTGTTTGACTGTGTTTTTGGTAGTCAACTTTCTATCTGTAAAAGATGTTTACATCTATCATCTTGTTTGATCCTCACAGCAAGAGTCATATCCCTCCTTGATTAGCCCATCTACAGTGGACTGAATATTAGGTTGGGTAATATCTATGGCTGGTTTGAGGTCTGGGTAGGAGTAGGGGTAGTACCTGGATAGGCATAGATCTCTTCTCCCATAATTAGGTAGAACACTGTGTTTCAAAAAAAAATTGGCAAGGACTGTCTGATGCCACCCTCAGCTTTCAGTGCCAAGACAATAATAAGAATGACTCTACTCTAGTCCATCCAACCTATGCACCAGCTCTATAATGTACCAACGTGCCCAGTCTCCCAACAGTGGTGGTTTTCCTTGAAGCTGATGCAGCTTGAATATTCAGGCCCCTTCCTTCCACAGACTCCATTCAATCCTTCAGATGGGACTGAGGGATGTGAGCTTGTGGTCATGAGTTTTTGAAGACTGTTAAGGTTCTACTACTGGTGTGGGAGCCTGCCTTTTTCCTTGCTGGAGCTGAATTGACTGCAGTGTGTGGGGAAGTTGAGTGCAGATAAACTAATGTGGGGATTGGAGGTGTTCTATGCACGTACATTACCCCTATCTGCCTCTTGGCCACACTTCTGGCTGGCAGGCTACTTATGTTTCTTACTCAATCTTAGCCTAAACATACAACAGGCACAGGAAGTCGCACAGGATCAGAACTTCTGGTGAAATACAAACAGGTCCACTGGCACAGCCACAGAACTGTGGACAGTTAAAAAGGTTTAAAGCATATGAAGCCAGATGCTAGTATGTGAAACTTCATTCTGCCATCAGAAATGTACAAATTGATTAAGGTCTCATATAGTATGATGGATTCCCAGTCGGTATAAAGTTATACATACAGTTACAGACATCCATCTTGCTTTTTCCTTTTTCAGTGACGAATAAGAAAATCAGAAAGTACAAGAATTCAAATTTGTATGTCACAAAGTTGCAGTGGTCCATCGCCCAGAAAATTCATCAGGCTGTGAATCTTCATATTGTATGCATGCATACAGAGGGATTTTCATTCCTACTGTAGAGAACAGAATTATGATATTGTTGATCAAAGGGAATGCAGACCAAATAAAGGATAGTTTAAAAATGGACTAAAATGATATATCAGAATGCTGGGTTAATGAAAAAATTATTAATGAAATAAGATTTTTGAAATGTAGGTGATATTTTCTGGTCTTTGACATTGCATAACTTTCAGTTTCTCAGTCTATGTAAATATTTGTTTCCAATGTTAATTTTGCATGTACCTTTTAAAAGGCACCATCCAAATATCAATACCATATGGGTTTGTAAAATCTGGCTCCATATCTTGCTGGACCTCCACCCTATCTAAGTCTTCTATCAGCCTTGACAGCCGTGGCTCTCAACCTGTGGATCACAGCCCCTTTGAGAGTCAGATAACCCTTTCACAGAGGATGCCTAAGACCACCAGAAACACAGATATTTATATTATAACTCATAGCAGTAGCAAAATTTGTGAAGTAGCAATGAAAATCATTTTCTGAATGAGGGTCACCACAACATGAAGAAGTGTATTCAAGGGTCACAGCATCAGAAAGGTTGAGGACCACTGCTCTAGGGTCTTATCTGAGGTGTCAGAAATATAAGACAAAAGAAAAACAATGACTCATGAATCTCAAAAAATTTTAATCCATTGAGAAGACAAGATCTGTGGAAACAGAAGTCATAGAAAGACACGGGAAGTGCCAAGTTTAAAGTATGACTAGAACAAAAGTTCTGTCTGTACATCAGGTTTCTCTATGTCACCTGCACTTTGTAAGATTAGTATCAGATGGTCCACAGGCAATCAGACCTTCCTCCATTCCTTTTCTGAAGCTCCTTGTCCTGGTTGAATTTTAGGCCAACTTAACACAAGGTAGAGTCATTTAAGCAGATGGAAACACAATTGACAAAATTGTGCTGCCATCTGAGTATTTTTGCCTGTGGACAAAATGCCTATAGCATTTTCTTACTTAGGGATGGATGTGGAAGAATTCAGCTGATTGTAGATGGTGCCATTCCTGGCCAGGCAGTCCTAGGATAAATAGGAATGCAGAATGAGCAAGCCATCACTAGCAAGCCAGTAAAAAGCATTCTTCCATGGTTTGTGTTTCAGTTCCTGACTCCAGGTTCCTATCTAGATGCTGTGACTTCCCTCAGTGATGGACTTGTGACCTAAGAGTTGTAAGATGAATAAATCCTTTCCCCTATGAGTTGCTTTTGGTCATGGTGCTTTATCATAGCTATAGAAAAGTAACTAAGATGTTTCTCCTCCTGTAATTCCCTATGATTTTTTTTTTTTTGAGAATCTGGATTATTTACCCTTCAAATCTTCCTCCACCAGTGTCTTAGTTAGGGCTTTACTGCTGTGAACAGACACCATGACCAAGGCAACTCTTTTAAGAACAACATTTAATTGGGGCTGGCTTACAGGTTCAGAGGTTCAGTCAATTATCATCAAGGTGGGAACATGGCAGCATCCAGGCAGGCATGATGCAGGCAGAGAGGTCTACATATTTATCTAAAGGCTGCTAGCAGAATACTGACTTCCAGGCAGCTAGGATGAGGGTCTTAAAGCCCACACCCACAGTGACACATCTACTCCAACAAGGCCACACCTACTCCTACAGAGCCACACCTTCTAATAGTGCCATTCCCTGAGGCAATTATATACAAACCATCATACCTGGTGACAGTAGAGTGCCTCAGAAATGGGGAACGAGATCTAATTGGGACCAGTCCAATAAGTGTCTTTCCTGGATATCTGCAATTAGGGCTCAAATCCCAGTCTCATTGTGCTTGATCTCTTGTGCAAGTCATCATAAGATCAGGAGCCTTGGGAAGCCACTTGATCATGATTGGATGGAGAAACCAGTAAGAAAATAGAGCCATTCAACAAAGGGAAGGATACAGGTGACATAGAGGAGAAGAGGCTGCCTGAGACCCTGCTATCCTTGGTTCATAATTTTTCTTTAATTTTTCTCCATCCTTTCTTTGGACATAATTTTCATGGCATATAACCTTTGAGATTTACTTGATCTTGGTGTACTAACCAGGTTGAGCAACCATTGCCACTAATTTCAGAATATTTCTCACACCCTTAAGAGAAAATTCAGCTTCCTGAGTAGTCACTCTCCATTCTTTTCTGTCTCTGAGCCTTGACATCCACTCTCTGTCTCCATAGATTTGCCTACCAAAGATATGTGTAAAGGAAATGATGCTACATTTCTTTTGTGACTGACTCCTCTCATTTTGCATGCTGTCTTTAATGTCCATCTACATGTACTATGCGATATGCGCCCCCCCCCCCTTGGTTTCCCTTCATTCTATCAAGGGCCGAGACCTAGAAGCATCTTCTCCCCTTCCTACTTTGAGAGTCCACACATGCTTCTCAACCTGATGTAAGTTGTTCTTTGGACCTAGATTCATAGCCATCCACTCGGTTTCTTCCATTGGTTCTAACTAATTTATGAGATATTGTTTGATGAGGATTTCTGAAGGAGGTGAGGCCAGCAGGGCCAGGGAAGGGGGAAGGTCTTTGCAGTTGAAAGAGAATGGATTAGAAGTGGAAAGCCACTGAAGACAGTTGATATAGAATTAGCAAGGATGTAGATCCTATCCTAAAGCACTGGAAGGATGTAGATGGGCTGAAGTTTCAGGTATTTGACAACAGAAGCAATATACATGGAAAATGAGATGCTGCCTTTAGGGTAGGCTGAGGGCTGAAGACCAACTTCTCTCTATGTCTCTTCAGACAGCATTTCTGTAGCAGTTCAAAATACATTGAAACTGGAAACAGTCAGCTTCAGCTTTCTCTTCTGCCTATACAACCTTGACTTAATTTAGGTAGTTGCATCCCAGTGTCTGAAATAGTAGGAAAACCAGGAACAGCATACATGCTAATACATCTCCACTGTTATAGAACCTATCCAGGGAGCTGCTCTTGAAGGTAGGGTCAGAAGGGGCAACTTTATGACACTTGAAGTGCAGTAATCTCAGTGGTGGTATGTACACACACACACACACACACACACACACACACACACACACACACACACACAGAGTTAGCAGATAGTCTAGTTTTCTTTAAAGCTGAGTAATCCTTTAGTTTTTTATTGGTTTGCTTGGAACAGAGTGATGGTGGACCTCATATAGAATTCAGCTGGTCTGGTTAGGGATGTTACAGAATATTCTACTATTCTTATGTATTATGTCATTCGTATTTAAAATGTAGGAACTTGTCAAATATTTATGAAGAAAACTCAGGGCTATGGTTCATTGATGAAAACAAATGAGAAAGAAATTCAGCTCCACACATACTGACCAAATGGAAGACTGCACAGACCTTTCCATACAACAATGTTATTCTAAATAATAACAATCCAAAATAAATTCAGGGCAGGCCCTCTGTATTCGGTTGACAGACTGTCACCAATGAAAGCACCTCCATGACACTCTTGAAGATCTACACACAAGTATTGACTTGGCCATACTGCCTTAGGTGTGTCTTCTTTGGGGCTCTGCCTACAGTACTGGAGAGGAGACAGGCTTCATGTTCTAGCCCCATCCCGGTCCTGAGGTTTTACTCTTGCCTTATGTATAAGTGAAGAAACAGCCAACAAAGCAGGTCAGAAATAATCCAAAGTAACTGAGTAGATTCGTACCCTGACATGTGGTGCTGCCCATAGCGAGACCTCGAAATCACCCAATTCATATTTTAGGTTCTGACACCAGAGTTTGCAGTATTTTACAATTCTCTATTCCATGTCAGCAGCTCACGGTACAGCTGAATATCAGCCCTATTTAAATCTGCAAGAAAATAGCTGCAGGTGACATAACCTTTCGTGTCGTACCACTGTGTACATACACAAATAATTGGGGCTCTTGACCCTGTCTGGGCCCATACAACTGTAAGTACAAACTTGACATTTTGATACTGCTGCTAGCCTTTCCCGTTGTTATTTTCTGTTTCAATAATCCATTGCAGGTAGAAAAATGAAAGAAGGAAGCATGAATGATTAATGCTGTCAAGCTAAAATAATGTATTTAGAAAAATCTATAAATCTGTTATTTGTGGCATTTTAAAACGGAACACGACAGTCCTCAGTGCCACACTGCCTGTTTCCCAGCAGATGGATGTGAGGGCTGGTCTGCCTGGGAAGCCAAGGAGACCAATGGGCCTCTGGAGTCTGGGCTGGATTGCTGGGCTGCGGTTGGCCTGGGATGGACCTGATGGGAGACTTGGGTTTCTCCTAATGCCAAGGTCAAGAGCAAAGACCCACTGGAGTCTTTGGCAGAATGCATCAGCCAGTCCTCTGGGTTTTGCAACAAAGCAAAGCTGAGTCATACCTCTCAAAGTTTCTGATCCTTCATCCCCTAGGTTCTGTACCCTAGTGGTTCCCCGGCTGTCTGTTGTTTCTTGCCCGAAGCCACCCTCTAGTGGATTGAGATCAAGGTCAAAGATCAACTTGTAAGCTAATCAAGTTAGACTTACTGGAGGCTCAGCACCACTTCCAGCAGTCCGCTCAGTGCTAATCCTTCAAGGCTTTCCTGTCCCCACAGGCCCCATACTGGACTCTCTCAGACTCCAATACAGGTACTTCCAGTCCCTCTCTAAGATGGTCACAGTCTGTAGAAGTTCACACCTAGCTATAGCACATCTTCTCAAACTCTGGCATCTCTACTGTGACTCAGAGGGTCCTGATTAAAATAGTACAGGGCCTACCAACACCTTGTTGGCTTCCCATGCAGCACATTAAAATGGCTGGATTGGCAGAATCAATGTATTTGTCATTGGCTTGGGGAGCAACTTAAGCTTTCGCAGACAATACAATGACCAATTCACATCTAAGTGATAGTGTCCATCAACCCCAAACTATTCGGAAACTCATCGGATTTGTCACCCTAAGTAGCATTGTGGACAGGATGGGCAGACACCTGGGAGATGCAGCTACCTTGGAGGTCTGTGCTGGGGATGAAAGGGTGGAACAGTGGTCAAGGAGAAACGGTTCCTGTGGAAATCTTGGATCACTGTCAAGAAGAGGGGTTCCCCAGAGAACATAGATGTCCTTGTAGAGCATGGGTCCTTGGGGCATGGTCCACACTGAGGGGGTGTCTCTGTGATCTGTTGGCTGGCCACAAAGTAACCTAGGTGTCTTAGAGTAGTTCTGGTAGATGAGAGGTAACTGCCCCCATCCCATTGATTCTGTTTTGCATGACTGACTGATGCCATAACTTAAAGCCATCTAACAAGGGAGACATGGGGCACTCTACCCCAAGGTGGTAGTGAGGGACGTAGAAAGTTTAGAGAATTAGAGGTCTAGTGTAGTGAGTGCTTTTTAAGTGTATTGGTCATGCACAGTGTTGAGGGAGCCTAGTCAGGTTTGGAAGCCAGTGTCTGAAGTCACTTCTCAAATTGGCTGATACCCAGTAAGAAGTAGGGTCTGGGGAAAAGGCCACAGGGTGATGGGGACAATGGGAGCTGGAGCACTTTTAACCACAATGCATATCTTCTCTGTTCTAGACATCTCTGCTGCTAAGGACATAGTCTTGGCGACACACACTGTAGTTGGCAGAAAATAGAATGCATGTGGACTCCCAAGCACAAAGCCACTGTGCAGCTGGGCAGATGGCATCGACAGGTCGATCTTGTAGTTACTGCTAGGTACACAGCCTGGAATCTTCCTGCCCCAGATGCACTCTGGCAGAATGAAGAGCCGTACCAGACTTCTCTCCCTGGGTCTGTCATATATATATATATGTATCTGGCCAGCGGAGTAGAAATGGATTTTAATCCAGTTTGTGTTTCTGCATTAGTGAAGCCCATGGATGCCTAGGCTGTTTGAAGATGTTCGTTTCGCTCAGGTGCTAGGCCTCAATAATTTAAAATTAACTCAACTCTCTCAGCATAAAAAGTAATGGATCTGTCAGAACCCAAGTGCGGAATGCCTAATTTAAGATTTTACATGCTAATTCTAAATAAATGGAGGTGTCACGAGAAGGAAGGGTTCTCTTTTTAAGTGCATAAAGGAAGACCATGAGTTAGTGGAGGCCATTAAAGGCATACCTCTAGTGTCTCAGTCTTCATGAATACCAGATTCAGAACCACATCCTGAAAGTCTGTCCTCAGAAGCCCCCAGCACAGAAACTTGGAAGCCCCTTTTGAAAAGATCAGTCGTCTACTCTTCTAAGGGCTCTTATATATGAGCGCAGAACACCCTCTTTGATATGACCCAGAAAACTAGGATCTGGCCCAGGTAACGTGTTCTTATGACAGAACTTCAGTTTGTCTGGCCCCAAAGGCCTCACACTGGGGACATGCCGAAGGGTGGAGGAGCTTGGATCTCCCATTCCTGCTAGTGTCTCTTCCTCTGCCTTTGAAAATGGGATACAGTAGGAAGTGTGGGGTTCAGGAAGAGTCCCCAACCTAGATCTGGGACTTCCATGAAGTACTTTAGGACAACTAGGTAAATATTACTTTGTGTGCCCTAACTCAAAATGTCCCGTGGGTACCTGAAGATGCTTCAGAATGTCCCACAACCCTAACTGTTTTGCTGTTAATTATCCCTGCATTATTTTACCTGGGAAAAATTGGGACGTGTAACAGAGCCGTAGCTTGCCTTAGCTGTTCCCTGGCTCTTCTCTCTCTGTGCTTTGTCTTTCTGTATTGAGATCAAGAGGTGAGGCTGTGATTATTTTTTTTTAATTAGTTGACTTGGCAATGCACTAAAACATCTAAAAGAAGCAACTCAAGGGAAGGGAATTTCGGGGGAGGGGGCTCAAATTCTGGAGGGGCACAGTCCACCATGGTGGGGAAGGCACGGGAGCAAGAGAGGCTTCTGGTTGTTGCTGCAGGAGCATAACACAGCTTGCTTCCTTCTGCGTGGATCAAGACACAGGGACCTGGGCCAGAAGAGGAAGGAGCTCTAACATTTCATGCCTACTCTAAGTGATCCACTTCCACCAGCCATGTCCCACCTTTTAATAATTCTACAACTTTCTAAATCAGTTATACTAGCTGAGGACTGAGTTTTCAAATGAATGAGCCTGTGTGTGGCATTTTACCTTCAATTATAAGTAATGACAGTAGACAGCTTGGGCCTGCCATCCAGATTGACTCCAGTTTCTTTAGTCAGCTCTCTGTCTCTCTCTCTCTGTATGTGTGTGTCTCTCTCCCTCTCCCTCCCTCTCTCTGTCTGTCTCTCTGTATGTCTGTGTGTGTGTGTGTGTGTATCTGTGTCTGTGTGTGTCTGTGTGTGTTCTCTCTGCCTAAATGATCCCCGTCCTCTTCATCCTTTCTGAATCATGATAGAACAGGGGTGGGGGTGGAGCCTGGGATTTAGGAGCTCTGAGTAAATGAAGTGCACATATTCATTCCTTAGCTAATGTTTCCCTTATAAGTCACCTGCAGGCTCCCTATGAGGATACAAGCTTGGCATCACCTGTTTCCCACAGGCAAACACATAGAGTTCCCAGGAGCAGTCTTGGTCTAGGCCTTTGTCTTCTCACTGAACCCCACAATGTGCTGATCCAGAGGGAAAGTCCACAGAGAGAGAGATAATGCTAGGGAAGACATTGCCGTACTGCTTGCCTTCCTCTTCACATACTGGCTCATATCAGGAAGATTCTGAACCCATGTGAAGCAAGTACAACACACAGCTTAGAACTCCTCCCAGGAGACCTGTGGTCCTCACCAAGTATATGGGCTTTGGAACAAATGGCAGGGCTACATTGAGGCTCTGGTGGCTTCTCTGTTTTTCTGCTGTCACTGGAAGGATAGTATCTGCGGGGAGGGGGAAACCTATTGGAGCCTCTCAAGGGTGCAGCCTTTAATGCAGGACTTCCGGTGGCAGAGGCAGGGCAAAAAGGAGTCATATTCCTAGGATCTTACCATATCTCTGTTTTTATTTTAAAATGAAAAAAAAAAAGTACACTAAGTATTCAGAACCTGTTTCCTTCTCTTGTAGACCCAAGGAAACTTCTAGCGCCTAACTTTTCAGAGATGTGCAGGTACCTCTTTTTTTCTTCTACAAAGTAGAACCTAACAAGTAAGGAATAAGTTTCTCCCCACCCAGGGTAATCTCTCTTCCCATTTACCTGACCCTTCTGGGATTTCTGTCCTAGCATTAGTCATTTGCTATGGCCATTATAGGACTCTGTGAAGATATGCCTGTGTCTCTAATACTCTGAGTAATACATCTTGGTAGCATGAGTCTGTGCCCTGTTTGTCTCTGCAACTCCAAGGGCCAGCCAGGCCCACTGCAGAGCATATTGTGTCTGCTAATGTCATTATAAAACTGAATTCCTGACTACATCCATACAGTTGCTATATGCTTCACAGAATAAGATTCAGATGGTAGGTTTTAAGTGGGGAAAACGGACACTGGGATAACTTGCTCACAATGTTTTCAGACGTTTCTCTCCTCTAAGGAAAGGAAATTTGA
The DNA here is from genome assembly GCF_008632895.1 of Mastomys coucha. Lineage (NCBI taxonomy): Eukaryota > Metazoa > Chordata > Mammalia > Rodentia > Muridae > Mastomys > Mastomys coucha. The sequence continues at coordinate 28,352,362 of NW_022196904.1, forward strand.
AAATGCCTTTGTAGAAAGCTGTCATTACAGGTCCACATACCTGTGGGTCATGAACATTGATGAACTTATTCCTACAAAGTTCTTGGGAAATGCAGGGTTCACTGGAGTTAGGAGCCAAGGGCTCACTGAAAGAAAATAAATCAGTGTTCAGAATGGATGGGAGAGAGGATCTTGAACGGCTTTATTGCTCTCGGGTGCTAGCCTTTATAGACACAGAGATGCCAGCAAAGAGCTGAGCATTTAGGACTAACCGTCACTAGAAGATCATAGCTCGTGGAGAAGAGGACAGAGCTGGAGTCTGGTGTTGTAGGCTACATAGCTCTTGGGGCATCTTGCAAGACTGAAGCCATGCTTGATGGCTGTGGACAGCCATATCTATCTGTCCATCTGCACCTACATTTCCTGGTGCTGTGCCCAAGTCTTCAGTGAAAACCTGCAAAGGTTACAGCCTGCTCTCCACTGTATGCTCTAAGCAGACAATTGGTGAAGTGCATGTTCCATCTCCTGCCTAGTGGCACAGCATTTGCTGTGTGAAGAGAGGGTGTGTTGAATAGAATACACCCATGCATCCAAACGAAGTGAAAGGCACCCACACCCTGAGAAAGCTTTGGAAGCTGGCTCAAATGACTAGTTGAAGTTGAAGGTGTGGGACTAGAAGTCTGAGCTACTAGAGGCACTGGAATAAGAAGAATTTACATTCTGACTATAAGTAGAGCAATGAGTCTTCTTGGCCAATCTTAGATGAACAGTACACCCACTCCCACAATGCCAGAATCCTTCCTAGTTTGACAGTGTTGTACACTTCTCAGAATTAGAGTGACTTCTCTTATGTGGGGCAAGTGGACCATGCCTCCAGACAGAAGGACTGGTAAGGTTGAGTGAGCTCACACCATATGAATCTCAGCATAGAGAATGGTAGGAGTGGGGCCCACTCCCTGCCTAACTCTATGTGCCCTCAAACATGTAACTATGACATCCCACTGAAAGGACCATGACGATGAGCCCCATAGGGAAAACACCTGAAGGCCTTCCCCATGCAAATAGAGCATCACCAGCATCTCAAACTGAGCCAATGGAAAGCATCTATCCCTGGATCCTATGCTTCTCTGCAATGTTTGAAAAGTACCTGTCCACATGGAATAAAGTGCGCAGGGTTTTGGTTTTGGTGTTCTCCCCCCCGCGCCCCCCACCCACTGAGAATAGTCTGGCTATTTACTGAACTGTAACACTTTGAAGAAGAGTTTTCTCTCCTGAAGCATTCATCACTGGACCTTGGACCTGCCTGGCAGACCAAGCTCACACACTACCACCTCTACTGCTGCCATCACTGCTGCTCATCACTGCCCACCACTGCCTGCTGGTGGCACTAACACTGCCACAGAAGCGGTTGAGACCTGGGACCCCTGCTACCTGCCCTGTACAGGTTCTCCTTCTGAGCCTTGTCACACTTTGGCTGTTTCGAACTGGACCAGAGACCCAAGAAACCTATTTGTCCAGGTTCTGTGGAGAACAACATCCTAAGACAAGGATTCCCCAGGTCTACAACATCTCATGAACCTGCTAGGAAAAAAACAGTTATACCATGTAACTCCTTGCCACTGATACCTACCAGCGTGCCACACATGTGAGCATTCATACGATGTGATGTCTCCTACAGTACTAACTCAAGTCCTAGCACCTCCACTAAAGACCCACCCCCATTATACTCTCTGATACCTCCTCCTACCAAGAGGAGCCATACATACCCTCATGGCGGGGCTACCCTCCTCAGCCATGGGTTGGCTGCACTTCTTCATCTGTGTCAGGAGGCCGGTGCATGTTACTTTGTGGGATCAACTCAGAAAGCCTCAAATGATGTATGTACTAAGAACTCTCGACCCTGAGCACAGAGAATACAAACCATTTTGTGCTGAGAGAGCTGCACTCTGCCGTGTATTCGCTGTTTGTTGACTGCTGTCAAATATAATAAAAAGAAATATATCTCAGTGAACAGAAAAATTAAGGCACGTAAATGTGCTATTGTTTTTTTTATTTTGTCCCGAACTCATAAAACAGTACTTCCTTTCCTCTCCCGAGTGGTCAGATAAATAAATTAACTATAAAGTCGGAAAGAAAAACACATCCATGGAAAAGTGCTCTGCAGGGGCGCAAACTTCATCTGCACACAGGGTTCTGCTTTCACTGCCTGGCTGCTTCCCTCCATTCTCTGCAGAGCTCAGGCCATGGGAAGCGGAGGCTACCTGATGTCCCTCTGGCTCCAGACCCTCTGTCTGACCCTGAGTTCTCTTCCTCCCAATTTCAGCTTCCTGTCTATATAAACACCAAGTCACAGCTCAACCCTTCTGTCCTTGGCGACTCTGTCCACTCATTTCCTGTTTGATACCCCTCTTTACTAGCCGCTGCCAAAACCTCCTCCTCTGGGGAGCACTTTTCTCCAAAGGCTGCCTGCCACAACCCTACTCTGTTCCTTTGGGGTATACCATGCCCAGGAATGTTCCCACATCCCTTACAGGGCTGAGGCACTAGGGTGGGTGGCAATTTCTTGCCTAGTCCAGAGCCAACAAATATGAAATCTCCTAGTACCTTTGACCTGGTTTGGAAGATTCTGGGCTGCAGCTGACATACCAGGAGCACACTCTAAGATAAAGTCTTAGCTACGCTGTGTTTGACTTCCTGAAATCTCACATTGCTTTCCTCAACCTGCCTCTCTGACCTTTTAATTCCTGGCCACCCCACTCCCACTCCGGAAGCAATTGTTTAAGAAATCCCTGCACAGGAAGCTTGGAGACCAGATAGACTACAGGAGAACTGTGTGTGGGGGGGGGAGGGGCGGGATTGTTTTTTGGTTTCTGTCACAAAGACAGAAACAATATAAAATACAATTTTGATCCACACAGTTTGAAGATGGAAACTTTTGTGGAGGGAAAAGCATCACGGCAGCATGACAGAAGCAGCTGATCCAACTTTGTCCTTAGTCAGGACACAGAGAGATAGATGGTGGGCCTCAGCTCATTTTCTCCTTTCTCTTCAGCCCAGGATCCCAGCCCATGGAATGTCATTGTCCACATGTAGGGTAGAACTTCCCACCTCAGTTAGTTCTCACTTGAAATACTTTAACTGACACATGTGGAGGGGTGTCTCCCAGCTGATTCCAAATCTCAGGTGCCTGTGAAGATTACCTATCATGCTTTATATAAGAAGCAGTTGGAGGAGATGTTCCAGAATCCAATGTCTCACCTCCCCTTCCCCTGTCCAAGCAGATCTGTTGGGGTTAGTCTTGTGAGCTGTATATTAAGAAGCTGAGCTCTGTGCCCAGGTTCAGACTGCCAAGGGACACTGTATTAACTTATGTACCTATAAAGAATGCTTCTTCCAAATCCCCAATTGGTCAATAAGTGGCTGGGGCTTCTGACTGGGCAGAAGGGAGAAGAGGGTGGGACTTAGAAAAGAGTAAGGCCACAAGGAGAAGGAAGGAAAGACAATGGAGGAGATAGGTCACCAGGAGGCCAGATGGACAATAAGACATGGCCATGAGAAGCTGATTCTAAGGACACACAGGAAGCAGAGTAAGCCAGGCAAGACTTGAACTGCAAGTACCACAGAGCCTGCGGTTTGAATATAGGTTAGAAAAGCTCAGAACCTGCCCAGTCTAGGCTTTTTTTTTTTTTTTTTTTTTTTTTTTTTTTTTTTTTTTTTTTTTTTTTTTTTTTTTTTTGTTTGTTTTTTTCGAGACAGGATTTCTCTGTGTATCCCTGGCTGTCCTGGAGCTCACTCTGTAGACCAGACTGGCCTCGAACTCAGAAATCCACCTGCCTCTGCCTCCCAAGTACTGGGATTAAAGGCGTGTGCCACCACTGCCTGGCCCCAGTCTAGGTTTACAGCTTGTAAATAAATTTACAGTGCTTCTGTGTCCTTTACTTGAGAACTATATGAACAAATGTGGGCTGGGGACCTCCTATAGAGGGGTAAAAGGGGACATAGCAACCCCCCAGAAAATTAATGTTATAGATCTGTGACAAGGAGGAAAAGGCCTGCGCAGGAATTGCATCCTTCTCTTCCTTCCGCAGAAGCAAGCCTCAGCCAGCTTGTGCAGTGTCAACATCAGAGGCAGAACTAAGGTGTGGCCACAACATGATCAGGATTGGGGAGCGTTCTGGAGGGAGCCCCTGGATTCCTGGCTTAAAAGGTACTTGAAGTGACTCTCTAGAAAGAGAAAGCAGCTGTGGTAGACGTCTTCACTCCATGCAGGTAGACATGCTTGAAGAAAGATAACCCTCTAACGAGGATTATTTTTTAGACCCTGTTCTAAGAGCTGATCATTTGCAACCATCTCTCAGCATCTGTAGGAGACTGGCCCCGGGACTCTGGTGAATACACAAATCTGAGGATGCTCAAATCTTTTGTATGAAATAGCATAGTGTATATGCTGCTAACACAGCCATTAGTCCATACAGAAACATTATAAGAACCATTGTTATCCCGGTTTATGAATGAGAAAATATTTGCTCAGAAAGATTCAAAGCCTTGTCCTAGATCACCCATTCTAGGGATGACAGGGCCAATAATCAGCTGCTAGCATTCTGGCCCAGCATCTATGTTTGCATACCTGTCTTTGCTCTCTCTTTTGGCCTGTGGCAAAATAATGTTGTTCTATGTCACTACACATGAAAGAAACAGATCTACCCATGCAGCCACACAGGAGCCAGTCCTTGAGAAAAGAAGCCTGGAGTGCTAAGACACTGCTGAGTGAGTGCCAAGGGCAGGAGCCCAGGGATGTGAGGTTCAGTGAGAAGTGCTAACTCTGTCTTTCCATGAGGCTGAAGAGCCGAAGAGAGCTATGGACCCAGGTAAGGATAAGACCAGGAGGAGGTGTGAAGGTACTTAAGGATCTGGGTTGATGGCAGAGTAGAAAGGAGGGCTGTCTTTGGGTGGGGCAGTTTGAGAAGCCAGAGGGATCATAGTGCTGAGTTACAAGATTGTATAGGACATGTTGAGTTATTCTGTGCCCGAAGTTCAGCAAAGAGCTGTCCCAGGCTTTGTCGGTCACCCTCTGCTTAGTCTCTCTCTGTTGTCTGCAGTCTACTGCTTCTCTCTCCTGTGAAATGAGCACATGAGAATTACAGCATTACAGTTTCACCCCTTCTGTTCTTCTTTGTTCATTTGTGGACTCAAATCCTGAACCTCAGGATATGGAGAGGGATCTCTGTCCTTTACAATGTTTTGGATTTATTTTTCTGTTTGTCTTGTGAATTAAATCATACACATAAGCATAAGCATTTACAAACCTACACACACATACCTGGGCACGCATGCCTACACACATACACACACATACACACCAGGCCACTAAGAAACGCCAAAATCAAGTCAGAGGAGTGCAGCCTGGCATAGAAGGGAGAAAAAGAAATATTTGCCCAACTGCTCCATAATTTGGACAGAAGCTCTTACGGTTAATTAATAACTCATCTGTCCCCAAATTCAGTGACATTCTATTGATCCATCTTTCTCATATCACCCTGCTCCCCCAACCCAAGCCTTCCTGCCAGTTACAGAAAAAGGCTGTGTGCCTTGCTTATGTTTGGATATATCCATGAACAGTATATACTAAAGACTTTGTCCCCAAGGCAATGTTTAGTGAAAGGGATTGGGGGGACTGGGAGCACCTTGGGAAGTGACTGGATCATGAAGTCCCTTTCCTCATCAGTGAAGGACAGGAAACTGGTGGAGGCTGTGGGAGGCAAACTCTAACTAGAATGATAAAGACTATCTTGAAAGAGAATATCTTGTGCCAGTCTCTTCTTTGGTCTGCTTCTGTTAGTTTCCTACTACCACTGAAAATGGCATTCTCCTCTACTGTGGACTTCCACCATGACACTCTGTCTCACCACAGACCCCCAAAGATGTAGAACCGGCCAGCATTGACAGCAACTGAAAGTGTTAAGGAAAATTAATCTAAGCAACACTATTACCTTTGAAGTTGTTTTTGCTGGGCCGTTTGTCACAGCAATGAAAGCCAGTGTGCTTCCTATGGTGGGCATCATTGCCTGGCCAACCAAGAACATTTCCCAAGCCCCAGCCTCTTTCTGTCCCTCAGCAGTGATTTCTTATATTTTTGGTTGTGAGCCTAGCCTTTAACAGCTGAGCCATCTCTCCAGCCCTCAGCAGTGATTTCTAACTCCCTCGTGCAAAGAAAGGTCAGGGGTCTAGCTCTGAACAGTTAGGTATTAAGAAGGAAGGGTTGATGGCAAATGTCTTATACAGGATATTTCCTGATTAAAACAAACAAACAAACAAAGCAGACCATCACAGGGGTGATGTCTGTCAGCAAGGCAGCAGGATGCCTTTTTCTTTCTTCCTGCTCTGAAGACAGATTTAATGCTGGGAGCTTCAATGGCAATTTTGCCACCATGAGGCAAAATGTACACAGATGAAAATCGAGCAAGTTACTGAGGTAAGAAGAGGAAAATCCTCAAAACTTGGTTCCACGACTGAGCTGACTACAATGCTGGAGACATCTCAACAATAAACACCCTTGATGCTTAAGACACAGTTAATCTGGTTTTCTGTTACTTAGAGTGAAAAGCTTTCTCATCTGACAGACACATCTTAATGGCCACTCTCTTAAGCTATGCAAAAGCCCAGCAAGAAGCTTTGAAATGACTCTTCATAAATACTCCTTTAAACTAGCCACGGGACATCTGCATTTCTGCCTGGAGTGAGGGAAAGACACAGGCAGTCCCTTGGATGCATATCTGGTGTCCTTAACTAAGCTGTTTAACGGGAAGAATGTGGTTTTTATGCGCTTCATTTCCTGAACAACACCTTAACTGTGTGTGTGTGTGTGTGTGTGTGTGTGTGTGTATGTGTGTATACATCTAGGGAGATGCCTGATATATTGTGCTGAGCCAGGCATTTGTTAGTTTTTCTCTTAAACAATTGCCCCTGCTTTCCACTTAGCTCTCTTCTCTGACCATGTGGCTCTCTCCAATGCCCTGCTCTGAAACTTTCTGAGGTCAGGGTTGATGTCTATTCATCTCCTGTTCCCTGGGGTGCTCAATGGTGTTTTGCATGGTGGATATGCACAGAAAATGACTGCTGGGAGAGAGGAGACAGACAGAGTGTTTGCACAACACATCACCAAGTCCACCTAGGCTTGTGACAGGCTTGAGACCACTCTAACCATTTATATCCCACCTTCTGATGGCAGCAGGTTCAGCAAGGAGATGTGGATGAGAATCTGATGAGTTCTTACAGACAGTAAAAGCCATCATCTTCCACTTCCTTCCTCTGGATGAGGTTTCTGGATGTGACTAAGGGGCAGTTGCAGCCATTTTGTGTACTTTTAACTAAATACCTCTTAACTAAATCTGTGTGCTAATGAATGAGAGACTTACAGCCCTGCCTTTCTCTTGAATCTCCAGGAAGCTGCAAAGCCTTGTTGAGAAAAAGAAAACAGAGGATTTCCTGAGTTCAACATGAAGAGGCTTGTGGAGGAGACCCAGGTCCCCAGCAGACTGATTTCCCTGTACTTTGTGCTCCAGTTTCCTCTGTCTGCTAGTATTTCCTCAAATCCTAGCAATGGCTTGAGCTGCATCTAAAAACTTGTAAGGCTATGCATCCATGGCTGACCAATCAGTACTGACCACCCAGGCTCCTCCTGGCAGTTCCTGCTTCTTAGTGCTCCCAGCATAGATACCCTGCAGGGCAGGGAGAGCAGAGTCCTATAGAATGCTTGAGCACTCCAGCAAGCCTCAAAAGAGACATCTGCAGGTGACAGAAAAGTTCTCAAATGGGCTAGACAGGACCCCAGGCATGCCTTCTGAATACCTGGCTTCTGTGTGTGTGTGTGTGTGTGTGTGTGTGTGTGTGTGTGTGTGTGTGCCTCAGTTTCCCCATTGCTTGCTTCCTGTGGTCTCCCATGCTTTCTGTGGAGCTAACAGTCTTGGTGACCTTCCTCTCACATCCAAGCATTTGATGCATCTTTGCCTTCTCCTGCAGGAGAGATCAAATCGAAAGGCCACCAAGTGCCGTTCCTCAACATTTCTTCAAACAGGGTTAGCCCAAGAGATATAGAGAGTGTGGCCATAACCCCTCCATTTTTTTTCTGACTGAATCCTACAACAGAGCCATCTAGTCAGTAAAAGAGGTCTTTCTGATCCCCCAAACCTGGTGGTTAATGGGAAGGGGGTCACATTTTGGGTAGAAATCATAGAGACATCCTCAGTCATGGTAGACTTTTAAATTGACTCATATCTTGAAAGCAATGTTATTTTATATCCACTCTGAAAGGGTAATATCAAACTCATGAAACATTTACTAACTTGGCTGCATAAACAGCAAAGCACCTCTCTCCCATTAAATATTTTTTTTTTTGCAAAAGATATTTTAGTAAAATACTGCAGCTTGCAATTTAATTACAATGAGTAATTAAAACTTAGAGCATAATCATTTTTGGCAAAAAGTCAGTTTTTGTTAAAATTTTAAGATAGAAAAAAGATGCATATTACGACCATAATACTGTTAGTAATTAAGATAAATGCATCAATTATTAAAGATGCAAACATGTCAAGCAAGCATAACTAATTATTTGAGCATGTTAACAGTTGTTTAATGTTAACAAGCAGTGAATTATTAAAGACCCCATGTGTCACATTCTGGACTGCATAAAATAGAATGTTCTGGAACGCTTTATGATTTTCAGGTTTTTCCTTAGATCTCCTCTGTCGGGTTAGCTATAAAGTTAAGATAACTTGCCTTTAAAATGGATTTCTAAAATAATTAGCTGTAATCAGGCTAGGAGAGACCATGTCTCTGAGTTTGTTCGGCAGAGGAAGGGCGGGGGGAAGCAGTGGATCCCGGAGAGAAATTGCAGACCAAGCAGCATGTCTGCAGGAAAGATTTATGTAATTTGGGGGGAAATGTTTGTCACCTAAGGTCCAGCAGAGGGGCAGAAAATGGAAAATGTAGTGTTGGGTTGGTTCAAAAATAATAATAATAATTTTAAAATCCAGGGATAAAGCAGAGATTCAGTGGCTCGTCCCACATTTCCCAGCTGTATGTTTCTTCTTTTTTCTATTTAGAGGCACACCTTGAAAACAGCCCTTCACGCAATCATATAATCAAGATGCCAATTAAGACACTTGTATAAATCACATGCAAAGCAATGCTTGGATTATTTTTGACTGTCAAACCGCAAATCAACGCGGGCAACATTCTCACTGGGATTCAACCAGCCGGGCTTTTCCTTTCCCTAGACACAGAGCAGAAGCCCTTGGGGCTGCAGGGGGTGGGGGACATCTGCTTACAGGCTTAGAAATCAGTGAGGAAAGATCTCATTGGGGTCCTAGAGTCTCATTGACTGTGCTCCCGTGGGCCCTCAGCCTCCAAACTTGACTCTACAAACAGGACAAAGAAAACTGTGAGATCTTGAATTCTTAGTGGGGCTTTGGGGGAATCTGGGTCTGTGAAGGAAGATAAGAAGGGCATTAAAGTAATGGAAATTAGCTCCCAGGTACCCTTGTCTGGCACCCACAGAAATAACTGAGACATGCAACTGTCCACAAAGAATGAACCTCTGAGTCCACCGGAGAGCCTCCGCCCCCCAGAGGCAGCCATCCTCTCCACTTATGCAGTCTGCTGCTGCTGTTTCACAGGCAGGGGAGTGTTTTTTTCCATGGGTGTGGCCATCCTCAGTTCCGAGTGTTTAGCCCTCTGCCCTGCGCTGGGAAGCTAATAATGATGAGTCCAGTACACGGTCTGCTCCTGGGAGCTAGCAATGGTCCAGAAGGAAGGGCTCACAGTAAAGAAGACCCACACCAGGAGATGAGTTGAGCCAGTTAGTTGTCCCTTTCCCTAAGCAAAACAAAGAGCGTTTTCATCTGATAATCTATCCAGCCTACTTTCCAACTTTCACAGTGTACAGAGGAAGCCAGATATCAGCCCAGGGACAGGAAGTGGGGGCAAACTGGAAGAACCTCCAGGGAAGACTATGACCACATTGAGATTGCCACAGCCTGGTGGAAGCTAAGAGTCCAACTAGAAGCCAATTATAATCTTAGTCTATGTAAAGATTTGAGATTCCAGGCAAGGGAGCCCAGGGGCAGGGAACATCAAAAAAAGTTTGCAGACGTTGGTATTCCAGCCGCCTTGCCCTTTCCCCCGCAGCAGGTACAGGCATTCCTAGTCAGCTCTCTGGAGTCAGCATCCTCACATTGTCAGCCACACATAGCATCCCTGTCACAAAGCAGGAGGCAACCTATTTTCTGGGAGGCCCTCCTTTTCTCCTTCAGATTTCTGCTGCCTGTCATGTTTACCGGCAGGTGCATGACGCATAGACACTTGACCTATCCATTCCCTACAAAACTAGACAGAACTGGATTCTAAAGATGCTTTAGAAGATCTCATCCCTATTCATTTAGGCATAAAACTGGAAGAAAAGGCCACAGAGGAACTCAGCTCACTGGCTTCCTTTCCTTGGCTTTCTCAAACTGCTTTTTTACACAGCCTTGGTCTACCTGCCTAAGGAGTGTCACTGCCCATAGTGGGCTGGTTCCTTCCACGTCAGTCATTAATTAAAAAAATACACAAACATGACAGTCTGATGGATGCAATTCCCCAGTTAAGTTCCCTCTTCCCACCCTGGCATCAGGTAGAGAGCCCTATGAGAAAGGAATAGCTTTGTCACATCTGATCTGAATTTGGCTGACACTTCTGGACTTAGATCTGCAAGGACCAAAATTCTCTGTAGAAATGAATGATCAAAAGATACCAGGCATCCTGGGAGAGAAGAGAAGGCATCTATGTTCAACAAGGCCTGTATTACCAAGGTATTTGGGAATCTCTCCAAGGTGAAGACCACAGGCTCTCATATTTATGTGTCACACTGCAGATAAACACTCCTAACTATTCTTTGCACATCTGGGCATCTGGAACACATCTCATCACATACAGTTTTGCACACTGAGTGGGTCCTTTCTATATTCTATCCCTTACCACCAGAAGATGCAAAGGATGATAAGATAATGCTATTGGATGACAGAGCAAGGAGGTGGGTGGAACCTGGACCTTCACATAAGTACATCAAAGCAAGTTTCCACACCTGAACTTGTCTCTCTATGTGACAAACTACCTGTCTGTTTGAGGGTCTGTTTGTAACAGAATTGGTTCCTGTCACACCAGTGATCATATAACTATTGAATTATTTTGAGAGTCCATATGGGGGGCCATCAGATATGATCTCTATGGCCTTGGATGATGTGCCTCTTCCTCCTCCCCTAATCTAGTATCCAGCATCCCTCTGTCTTCTCTTTTCAAATGGTATCTCTTTTAATGCATTTTCTGAAACACCCCACACCCCCATACTTCCAACACACATGCACACAGGGCCTTTGCCTGTGTTGATTTCTCTTTCTGTGAAATTCATTCTGTGCCAATCACTAACTATCCTTTTGCATGTCAATGATTCAAGTTTTCTGGAAACTTCCATACCAAACCATCCTCTAGTTCTTTGCCTGATGAATTCTTACTCATCTCCCTCATCTGTCACTTTCTGAGTCCTTCTTCAAACTTGGGGTCTACAGACTTGGTCAAGGCTCCCAGTAAACACTTGACATTTTTCTATGATTACTTAGTAACAGCTTACATTTATTTGACTAGCACCTGACACCCAGTCACCATTCAGGAGACTAGACTAAAAACTGAAGAGTAAAACAAAATAAAATAAACTCCATACTTCAAAATACAAAGGAAAGATGGTGTGTGCATTGATGCTATTGGAGTATGATGTGGAATTCATATCAGATTTTACTTCAGAAAACCCAGTATCCATGAGAGATTTCTCTGAAACCTTAGGTTATCTGGCCAACCAGGATGACAGACTGAGCTGGTATCTGGTGTCCCTCCTATCCAATGCCATTTCACAGGGTTGCGTCTATGTGAGAGACTGCCCTTTGTTCAACAATGCTGGTCTAGGTGAAAAGCCATTCCTTACTTATAAGGAGCCTCCAGATGAACTGGCACTCCTCAGCTATTGTTTTGAGGAAGTATTTGTAAAAGCGGGGAGGAGCTTGTCACTGGAGTCCCCACAACCACCCAACACACCCAGAAAACACTGTCCACTGTAGGACAGGAGCCTCAGGAGAAAGCTTTCAGTGAGTTCTAAATCCCGGAGCCTGGGCATTCCAGATCCTGAAATTGTGGGTCTCCCAGTCCCCAGCTTGAGCACTGGCTGCTGAGCGTGTTCCTCTGGCCCCATGCCAAGCGCATCCCTTCATGTGTCAGCCCTGAATCTCTTCATATGTTAGGGTGAGCGGCGTGTACACTCCTTTTTTTTTTCCACTTCCAAGGCAATTCTACCATCTGTTTCTATTATGGGACTTTATGGCACAGAATACCTCAGACACCAGAGCCTCCATCTTTTTCCTGGCGGGCAGTTAAAGTACTTTATGAACAAAATGATTAAAAGGTAGGGGCCTCCTTAATTTCTCCCCCATTTTTCTTGGCACATTATAGAATTCAGAAGGATTTTTTTTTACAGTTCATTTTATGAAGATGAAAGGTGATTTAAGAGAAAATTAAGAAATTATCGGGGAATGTAAATGTGACCGCAAACCGCCTTTTAAAAATCCTTTAATCTCATCATGATTAAGTGGGGCTTTTTTTTCATATTGTTGCCTAACTGCATAGATTTAAGAAGGCAAAAATCAGGCATGAGCTGAAATTGCAAATAATTCTGAAATTTGATATCACAGCTCCTGTGATTCTGCAATATAAAAGCAAATTAAGTCAACTAAGAGAGGAAGCTTTTAGTCAGAAAGTAAGTTCTGGATACATTTGGTACAAGATACACACAGACAATCATATAGCTTTAATGGAAGACATAAATATGCTGAGATTCCCTTACATCTAGGGGTCTTCTTTGAACACAAAATAGGTCCACTCTGCATACATTCACACACACACACACACACACACACACACACACACACACACACACACACACACACAAACATCTGTACTCTAAATAACCTAATATGTTCTATACAACACAGAGACAACATTCAGTCTGCCACTACGTGCTGTTCATTCTTTGGCCTGTTTATAAAAAACAAAAAATATTGTGCACCATTGAGGACATTGAAGTGGCCCATGATAACCTGTGACACCTTTGACAGTGAGTGTTGTAGGAAGAAGCAGAAACCAAGAGAGTTACTGCAATTCACATACAGCAAGAGAAAGGAAGAACCATCATGTCATACAGAGACCCTAGAGAAATCTCCTTCTTTGTCTGGAAAGGTCCCAGAGAAGAAGACAAACAGGGAGGACTCATCAGTCCTCAGGTGACTCCTCGCTTTCCCATTTCCCAGTAAATTCTTGTTTTAACCAGAGGCCAGAAAAAAAGATAAAGGCTGGAAAGCCCAGGTTCCCTGGATCTTAATTTTCTTTCTCACTGGATTTTTCCCCCCCTTATTACATTTCTATTATGTAAAACCAAGCTCTGACTCTACAATATTACATTCAAAGTCACTTCAGTGCTGACCATGAATGATTGGGAAGGGAGAATTTGGAAGGTGTATTGAAGGGATCTTTCTCTTTGGACTGCCTGGGGGCCTGTTTCAACTCTGCTGTGGTTTGATCAATGAGTGACAGTAGACTCTAATCTGGGCAGATGAAGGACCCAGATCTGAACAGCAGAACTGTGGGAGCAAGCTTTCCCACACTTCTGCTTCCAAGAAAAGAGCTGGCCTAATTTAACTTCTGCCCTACCCTCATCTCCAACCTGATCCACACTTCCAAGTTTTGTTTGTGGACACCCAGTCCAGCTTTTCATATCTTCAAAGGTGGGCCCGTGCTCCAAGGAAGAACAGGGTCCTCTATTGTTCTGACTGCCACCTTACCTGACATTACAGGTAGAACATGGTTGGTCTCCATTAAAACTCATGTCAAGACTTTATCTCAGGCTGTAGTGTTGGGAAGTGTTTCAGTTATGGGAATGGACCTCTTGTGAATAGATTAATGTATTACCTTTAGGAACCTGAGCATTCTCTCTGAAATCCTATAGAAGTAACACAAAGCCTTCTTTGGCACCTGATCTCAGAGTTCTCAGCCTCCAGAACAATGGGCCAAAATATATCTTTAAAGTATTTCTCAGGCCCAGAAGTTCTGCTATGGTGAAAGATACAATATTAAAGGATACAATAGGTTGTTTCTATCCTAAGTCATTTCTGGATGTGGGATACATCCCAAAGACAGAAGACAATGGGGCACCTTTCATAGTGGATGTCTAGGCTCCAGACCAAAGCCATCACGTACTGACAACAGACCCCACATTTAGCTACAGTAAGCAAGGGCATGGTGAATCTCTGCAAAACTCATCTGTTGCTAGGGAATTTTATTTCCCATTTCCCAGCAGAGATTCCTCTAAAAACAGGTGAGGTTTAAAAAGTGTGTCCTTGAGAACCAAGGAGCAAACACGCACACAGCTCTTTATTGATCATCGTAGAATGTTTTAACCACAACCCACAAATAAGAGGAAATGGAGACCATAGCCACCTTATATATCACAAGCCACAGAATGATGCCCTTGGCTAAGCTGGTGACTGGAAACAAACAGATCTTACAGGAGTTAGTGTGGGGTGTGTGGCTACTTCAAAATCACCACACCACTGCTCCCACATGCCTACTATGATCTCACTAGAGTCTTCCCAATGTGCAGTGCATTAGCTGTAGATACCAGCCATCTGGGAATCTGCTACATGTAGACCTGTCTTCTTAGTTTTAGTATGTTGTGAACTTCCCCTTGTAGAGGACCAGGCTTTAAATTGCACTTACCCTAAATATAGCAACATAAACTTACAGTCAGACACTAAGACAAAGAGCTACAGAGACCTTAATTGGATTGAAGTGTCCCTGCAAGGCAAGAACTTTTCCATGCAGTAGATGCAGAGATCTAAGCCACCCTCTCCCCTCTGCCAGTCCTGGCAAGGAAGCCAGAAGCTCTTGTATGCTTGCCAACCACTCTACCATTGACCTGTTCCCCCTCCTCAGCTCCTACTCCAAGGATAATTTTCTGAGCTAGAATTAACAAGACTACACATGCAAGCATTCCATGACATAAGCTTCTCTCTACTCACCTTCCCAGCCACATGCAAAAGAAACTGAGTTGTATCCCCTACACCAATTTTAAAATTCCATATCACTTCCCTTACACCAAAACTCAGAGATTATAATGGAAGAAGGAAAAGAAGACTGAAAGACTGTAAGAGCCAGATGCAATGGACATCTGTAGCAAACAATATTTGCTGGACATAACAGGGAAATTACATGTATGTCATCTGTGACTGAATCCACAAAACATACATAAGAGCAAGCCAGCCAAAATCTCAGCATAGACTTCGGAAGGGATCATGAATTCCCATCCCAAGTGATGACTGCTAAGGGAGAGAGAGTTGGTTTTCTTCAGGGATGCAGCTCCTGAAAAGCTACCCACACTTCAGCAGATGGTCCTACACCTATGCATAAGCATCTCTAAGTGACTCAGTGGGTTTCATTTTGTTTTTAAGAGAGCATGGGGGATGGAGGGATGGCTCAGTGAGTTAGAACACTTGCAGTTCTTGCAGAGGATGCAGGTTTCCCAGTACCCACTTGTTATCTCACAGTTCTAGAGAATCAGATGCCCTCTTTTGACCCCCATTGGGCACTGCATACACATTTTCATGTAGACATCCATGCAGGCAAACCAGTCAGACACATAAAATGAAAATAACTAAAGAGCATATAAAGTCAGGAGGAAAACTGGGATTAATGGGAAAAAATGGAGGGATGTCTTAGTTAGGGGTTTAATGCTGTGAACAGGCACCATGACCAAGGCAACTCTTATAAGGACAACATTTAATTGGGGCTGGCTTATAGGTTCAGAGGTTCAGTCCATTATTATCATGGTGGGAGCATGGCAACATCCAGACACCCATGGTGCAAGGATTTCTGAGAGTTCTACATCTTCATCTGAAGGCTGCTAGCAGATACTGACATCCAGGCAGCTAGGAGAGAGGTATTAAGCCCATATGCACAGTGACACACCTACTCCAACAAAGTTACACTTTCTAGTAGTGCCACTCCCTGGACCAAGTATATACAAACCATCAGGGTTGCGTTGATAAAAACATTATACGCATTATGAAATTCTCAATACAATTTCCCAAAAATATTATTTTAAAAAAAGAAACAGAGACAGAGAGAAACCCCAAGCCCTGAGGATAGCTTGGCAGTTAAACCACTTACCACATAAACAAGAGGATCAGAATCAGAGATCATTGACTCCCCTAAATCCATATAAATGCCAGGTAGGCATGGCAGCCCTCCTGTAATCCAAATATCAGAAGACAGATGGAATATTCCAAGAGCAGGCTTGCTATCAAGACTAACTGCAATGCTAGGCTCTGGGTTTGACTGAGACACCCTGACTCAAAGAAGGAAGAAGAGTAATGGGGGGGGGGAGATTCCCAGCATTAACCTTGGCTTACAGACATGTGCACACACATACTCACAAACGTACACATGAAAAAGAAGAAAGACTACCCAAAAGTTTCAGTTCATTCTGTGACTGAGGGACACTCAGGAGGGGCTACTCCTCTCAGTCATGTCATTCTAGGCGGGGTCTCTACCACTGAGCCACGCCCCCCAACCCCTCACTGGGGGATTCTAGGCAGGGGCTCTTCCACTGAGCCATACCCATAACTCTTCACTGGAGGATTCTGAGCAGGTGCTCTAACACTGAGCCACACCCTCACCTTGAGTTGGTTCTTACAGTCTATTGCCAACATGCTAATCATCTCTGAGAACTTTCTAATGTGACAAGCTATTGTCAAGTCCCTATCATGTATCTGGCCTGCATCATGTTTCCAGGAAGCACAGCTTCTGTGTGGTAGGAAAGGATGTTTAGAGACTACAGTCTTTCACTAGGGATTCTCAGCACTAGGGAGATAGCCGTAGTCTAACTCCGGCAGCCCCTTTCAATGAATACATAAAAAAAAAAAATCTCTAAATCCCCAAGAGAAAATACGTCACAAATTCAAATTGACATTTTCAATTGGAGCTTAGATTGAATTTTGATTTGCCTCTCTTTTCTCATGCTGGTAATCTTCTAATGACATTAACATAGTTGTTTCATGGTTTCTTCCTAGTTCGGGTGAATGTAAGAGGGAATTTTTGAATGGCATTGTCACTGCCAATATGGCCCCACACAGCACAGTTGCGGGTAGTTTGTGCCTTTACATTATAACACACTTGAATATCTGTTTCAAACTCACTAAAAGTAAATTTTCTCTGTGGGTTGTACACCCAGCTCAGCTCACATTTAGTTACATCTTTTGATTTTAACCTTGGATTTCAATGAACAGTTTCTTTTTAAACTTTGAACTAATAATATTCAATAGTTATCTAAACTACTCATCTATTCTAGAACCAATTCTTCAAAGGTATACTGAGGCACATACATTTTTCTTTTATCTGCCTCCTTCCACTGTTTTCCTACCCTCTTCTTATAATCATACTTAGGACTTAGCATTGCACTATATATATTTGCCATCCAGGTTTTGTTTTATTTTCTGTTTTGTTTTATTTTGTTTTGTTTTGACATGGTCTTGCTATATAGACCAGGTTGGCCTCAAACGTACAGAAATCCACTTGTCTCTTCCTCCCCTTCTCAGTTTTGGGACTAAAGGCATGCGCTAGCACATCTGGTCTCACATTTTCTTTAATAATGACATGCTTTGGTGGTTTGAATGAGACTGGTCCCTATGGGCACATATATTTGAATGCTTGGTCCCTAGTTGGTGGAACTGTTTAGGGAAAGATTGGGAGGTGTGGCCACATTGATGATGTGTCACTGAGAGAGGGTTTTGAGATTTCAAATGCCCAAAGCAGGCCCCTGCCCCAGCCTCCATCTTACAGATCAGTTGTAAACTCAGCTATTTCTTTAGTGGCATGCCTACCTGATACCATGTTTCCTGCCATGATGATAATGGATGAACCCTGTGAGACTGTAAGCGAGGTTCCAGTTAAATGCTTTCTTCTAAAAAATCCTTAGTCATAGAAATAGAACAATAACCAAGATGTATATACCATCAAATTTTCTTTATATCCTGGTTTATTTCATAGAACAACATACCAGAGAGACCCTTTTGCCATGTAATGAGAAGAGACACTGTCCTTTCTCACATAGCTACAAACTATTCTGTTATGGGATCCTCCTGCTTTAGTTTCATTGTAGAGTGTCCCCTAAAGCCCCTTGTGTTGACAACTTGGTCTCCTACATGTACTTTTGGGAGATGGTGGGACATTTCAAAGGTGGGAAGTGTTCAGGTCATTGGAAACATGACCTCAAATGTGACTGTGAGACTCTACTTCACCCTTCTCTCTTCATGGACTCCCCCACGATGAGGTAAGCAATTTAGTCCACATGGGTCACCACCATGATGCGTTGTTGCCTTAAACTGATTCAAAACCAGTGGTAGACCAATGGATCACAGCTGGGACTTCCAACACTGTGAGCTCAAGCAAACCTCCTCTCCTCTTGTGAGATGACCTATTTCAGGCACTAAGAATAGTAACTGGAAACTAAACCACTTCTTAAACAAGAGAGCTGTTGGGAAGGAAGGACTACAAACCACAAAGAGAGGCATGAACTTTTGGTTGTGTGGGGCATACACACACACACACACACACACACACACACACACACGAACTGAACTTTTGAACTGAACTGAAGTATTGACTATAGGAGAAATGATTTGTAGGTGTGGATTTTGATAGAAATAAAGAAATGATTATGGCCAGTCTACCTTGGCCACATATTTGTTCCAGGAACTGGGATTAAGACCTTTACTTTATGTGACTTATTTGCTTTGATTTCTGATAACTTCACAGTATATCAAGTGGTTACAGGGAAACCATCTTCTTCCACATGGAATTCTTGTTATGCCAACCCTGAGCATGCTCCAAGTTCAAGTGTTCTTTTCCTCTGCAATAGTCAAAGCACTAAACTTGCCCAAGCATGTCTATGTATTTATCTAGAGAATTCTAAGCTGGGATTTGACCAGCAGTTAGACACCCAGGCCCACATACACATACTCAGAATTTTCTCTGCAGTCTTGGCAAAATCCAGGAACCATGAAAATTTCTTACAGAAAGCACTTAACCCAAATGGCCCTGGGTGAGTGATGAGTGACAAAGAGTGTCATTGACAAACAGGTGTTCATAAGCCTGGGCAAGGTCAAGTTTCCCTAAAGCTCCCTTCTCTCAACACCCAGGCCAGCACTGATGGGTTGCAGTCTGATCCATGGGGTATACAATATGACTTCATACACATGCTATGTTTAGAGCCTCTGTCGATTAATGTGGCCCATTGTACACATAAGACAGATGGCAGATGTGTGACTAAGGTCTATTACATCACCTCCTTTTGTCCAGTGTGAAATAGTGTACAGCCAGCAAACTGGGAAACCATTGCAGATAAAAGTTCCACAGCTGATCTTCATAAGGTGCAGCTGAGGGCCAGTCCTCAGCGACAGGAGCAATCATTACCTTTCCCTGTAGTCTCTCTGTAGTTGTGCTCCTTGGAGAGAATGGAAGTGGCTCCCCAACAGGGGCCTCACTGTACATGCCTAGACAGAGAACTACTGCTATGTTGGAAATGTATTAGATCCATGTTGGAAATTTGGGCAAAAGACTCATAGAGACAATAATTATGCTTCTCTTAACTAATGGATATGGCACCAACTCACATGTTCAGACTCTGTCAAGGATGCAAGTGCAGACAACCCAAAGACATTAGTCATATGCATGGAGAGTTTCCCAATGGTCAGTCTTTGGGAAGAGGTCATGGAGGTTCATTTTTGCCCTATGCCCCTGGACACACACTTGAAAATGAACGTTTCTTGGGACTTCTGAAGTGAGCAGATGACTCATTTGTCAAGATATGCCCAAGGTGTCACCACAGTGCATACAGGGATTTAATTCTCTGTTCTTTATCTCCCTTCCTCATTACTAAAGTGCATATTTGGAGGGAAAAATATTATCAAAACCTAAAGGCTTTCAAGAACAATCTGTAACCTGGTTCCCTGTGACTTGTGAGCAAGTTAAGTGTAGACTTTCAACAATGTGAGCTTATGGTACCACCTGGGATGCCAGCTGACAAAGCACAGGCATGCTGACTCAGAACAGTACTGAGAGAGGCTCCCATGCAGCAAGGGCACTTCTACAGAAGAACTAACAGACTAGAACCCTAGAACAGCTCTGCAGATGGGGCCAGGAGGACAAAAAGCTCCAGGATGAACCAATGTTCTGGTCTGGTGTTGTTATGTCATTTCTTATATGAGCTGGAGCAAATCACCTGGCTCCTGTGATCCTGGCTCCTTTCCTGTTACATTGTTAATCCTGGGAATTAACACTACATCCTTCCCAGGGCTGTAAATGA
Source organism: Mastomys coucha (assembly GCF_008632895.1). Classification (NCBI taxonomy): domain Eukaryota; kingdom Metazoa; phylum Chordata; class Mammalia; order Rodentia; family Muridae; genus Mastomys; species Mastomys coucha. The sequence goes on from NW_022196904.1 coordinate 28,372,835, forward strand.
AGACATTCATAAGACAGCTTAGAAGAATGTCCAGCAAAATTGTTATGCCTGGAACATCAGCAGTGTCTGGCTAGAAGAGTGGGGTACACAGCTAAGTTTGCTCCAGGAATTGGGATGGCAATGGTCTACAGTGCACTTAATCTCATCAAGAGCTAGTGTGGAAGAATCTACTGCCCTTTGTCTACTAGTTTTGGTCCAATCTGGCTTACTGTGTATCCACCATTCACCATTTTAATTCCTTGGTTCCGTTGTAAACAAGTTTTGCTATAGATAGACTTTTAAGTTAAAAGAAAAATACATCCCACACATTTTGTTCAAAGATCACATTTTCTTTTGGAAGCAGGAAACTAACCCTAACTTTTTAAAGAAAGTGACTCTAAAATAGTGGCTACGACTTAAGAAGCTAAGGCCAAACACATTTGTTCTCTCTATTCTGCAAATGCAGTCTCTACCCAAAGAGCTGTGTGAGTAGTCATACCTTGCTCTTTCGTGAACCAAGAAGTAGAGGCCATTAGTTATTTTATGGGGTGCCTACAGAGAGGAGTCCCATCTCATGTGATCTACCTTTAGTCCTTGCTTAAGGACACAGGCATATTCCTTCTCCAACAGAGCATGGCCATGAAGCCAAACACAAGGAAGAACTGGACCCACAATAAAAACAAAGACAAATCCAAGACTTAGGCTTCTCTTATAACACAGATTTGGGAACAGATGGCAAGAATTTGTATTCACCTAGAGACTTGACTCCAGCAATGTAAATGCACAGCTTTGAACTTTTTGTCCCAACCTCTCCAGCATCCCACCTAAAAAAAACAGCGGATTTATTTGAGTCACTAAAGACACCTTACTAGTTTTCTAATAGGAGTAGAGGTGCGAGCGTAGTTATATAGGGTGAGGGACAGCCTTTCTCACTCTTTCTACTTGATTCTTGTTTTGCAAGAACTGTCCACAAGGAATCCATCTAGTCTGCTCCGGTGGAGTTTCATGTGGTCCAAAGTCAAGACGCACTTCGTTGCCAGAATGCAAAGAGTTAAGTTGTTTCCTCCCTGTGATGCCCAGCCCTCATCTCCTCCTCCAAGCCGGCCCTTCTCTCTACTCCCTGGGCTGGCTTCCTGTGATTTATGGAGGGCTCCATCCCTGAAGGGAACTGACAGTCACTCTCATTTTCTTGTGTCCCCCCCCTCCTCATGGCCAAGGTCATGAGCGAGGGGCCCCCTCCGAGTTTCCTCCACTCGTCCTCCCTCACCCTTCCTCTGCTATGGCCTCATGAATCATCCCGTCTTCACATTGAACTCCTGACGCTTCCCCAGCTCCAAACTGCCCGACTTCCGCAATTTTTCTTCATTCTCACTAACAATTTGGTAATGAAATATTGATTTTTAGTTAGATTCAAATAGATGTTATTAAGTTTGCATTGATAAATCGTTCCCTTTCTCAGGCTAGAAGTACCTCAGTCAAATTCTAACTGCTCTTCCATACCTGGTGATGTATTAATCTGACGTGTCTGTCAGCCCAGCTGCGGGACCAGAGCCGGGGGTGCAGGTCTAATTGCTGTTACCCCACAGTGAGGGGATAATTCCAGCTTGTGTGTGGTAAGATTTTTAGCCCGGAGATTCAAGTGAGTAAACATTTTCCACTTTTTAAACTGTTATTTTCTCCACGGCCACTTGCCTCATGGGGGATAAGATAGACACTGGCCTGTTTAATCTCAATTCCCTGCCCCAACCCCACCACGCACATTGTAAACAGAATATATAACATCCTGGTCATATTATAAAGTATTGAACAGAGAGGAGCAAGAGTATGTCAGTCCATCCTCAAACTGTCAGTGGTGTTCTGAATGCTATGAGCAGAAGACAAAATTAATAGTACACTCAGGCTTTAAATAAGTCACCCAAAGAGGGGCTGCTATGGAGCTCAGATGCCCAGCCTCAGCTGTGGCATGAACTTTGGCATAGCCTGGGTGTTGTGTGAGATGGCCAAGGCTACAACATACCTCATCTTCTTGGTCAGTATTGCAGCCTCTCCCATACTTCCCTGTCTCTCTTTATTCCTCTGCTAACAGCCTTCTTCAGGACCCAGATGGTCCCTCCAGGCCGTGCCCAGGGCTATGAAACACTCAAGCAGGAGAGGATTCAGATATATAAAAATCTCTCTCCTAGCAGAGAACAGAATGTGCTACTCAGAGAGGAATGCCTTTTCCCTGGTAATAAACTGCCTCCATCTCCAGTTGCTGGTCCTTGTTAAGGGTAGTTACGGCAACAATCCATCCTGATACCTATTGTTTATCAGATAGATACAAGACGCAAGTTAGACCAGACAGCATTCTTCTCCAGAGTGATCTTGAATAGAAAGAAAGAATCCTTTCTAAGTTTATAGGATACAGGACCAGAAACACTATGAAGCACATTCCCTACTCACCTCCCACCATATGAGAAAGCTGGCTGCAACCAGGCAAGAGCAAGTATGGCATTGTGGCAACTCCCTAGTCCAGGAACTGCTGGCAAAACCATGTCCTTCCTCTTAGTAAGTCCTCCTCTGGTAAGATTAATCTTCCCAAAGCAGAATCCACACCATGGTCATGGTCACAACCTTTAGTGGATTTCCATCACACATCATATAGCATCACAAACCCAACATCAAAGCCTGTCCAGGCCTTAGCCCACTACCTCCTTCTTCACTGAACGAGCTCTTGGCTGAAGGTATTCATCCACGTGCTTCAAAGCCTGTCCAGGCCTTAGCCCACTACCTCCTTCTTCACTGAACGAGCTCTTGGCTGAAGGTTTCATCCACGTGCTTCAAAGCCTGTCCAGGCCTTAGCCCGCTACCTCCTTCTTCACTGAACGAGCTCTTGGCTGAAGGTATTCATCCACGTGATTCATTTCTCCAGTTCTAAAGATCTCCCAAGGCTATTCTTCATTCTTAGAAGAATTTCTTCTCTGATCCCCTTCTTGTATCTCTCTCCACATGTCACTTGTTTTTTATTAAACCATGTAGTCAGCTTGCTTTAATAAAATCCCATAATCAAGGTGTCTTATAGAAGGAGGGGTATATTTGGGCTGATAGTTCCAGAGGATGAGAGTCTGTGGAGGCATGCCAACTACAGCAGGAAGCTTGAACTGTGAGCAAGAAGCAAAGAGAGTGGGCGGTGGTGGCGCACGCCTTTAATCCCAGCACTTGGGAGGCAGAGACAGGTGGATTTCTGAGTTGGAGGCCAGCCTGGTCTACAGAGTGAGTTCCAGGACAGCCAAAGCTACACAGAGAAACCCTGTCTCGAAAAACCAAAAAAAGAAGCAAAGAAAGTGAACTGAGAACAGCTCTAGGCTTTGGAGCCTTAAATCTCACTCCTAAGCAAGGCCACACTTCCTTAGCCTCCCCAACATACCAGTGCCCGAGTGGGGTATTCTCATTCAAACCACAATGCCCAAATGTAAAACAGTCTTCCTTAGGTGACATTCCCCATTATAAGTTATAAGCAGACATTATCTCCCCAACTAGATGAGAATCGGAAGCCTAGAAAAGACATGATCCCTATGTTTATGGTCCCCTCGTTCTTTTATTACCAGTGTTGTACATGGAACTCGAGCACATAATAGATAATATAAATATGCGTGACACTGTGTTAATTCATTGATTCCTTCATTCTCACAAATCCTACCTTCAATACCCCCTCCTCTTCTGAATCCTTCCCAGGTATCTTCAGTCAGAATTAATCTCTTGCCTCTCGGTGTTCCCACACCATATTGCTTCCAACATCTAATTAGCATGTATTAATTAATGTGTACATTTGCACGCACTCCTTTAACAATATATGTGAAACCTTAGCTGGGAGGTTGCCTCCTAGGGTGTGTTTTCCACTCTCCTCTAAGTTCCTTAAACTACAGAACTGATTTGTCTCCTTAGCTCCCAGGAGAACGGTTGAAAGGAATCAAAGAAGAATTTGTTGGACTGGACAAACTTCGTTGAATTTTTCTGAAGGTACAGCTGCAATATCATAGGCTACCTTTGAGCTTTTAATATCTGTCCCCAAATCAGTTACAAAGACAAGCATATTTAAAAGCCAGCTGGCTGGAGTAGTTTGGATCTGAACTATCTCACAGTCTTCTGTTTGGAGCACTTGGTCCCTAGTTGGCTGGGTGCTAGGAGGGGGACCCAGGGACAGAAATGTGATGCTAGGGGCCGGTCTTTGAAGGTTAGACACTGCCCTGGCTTCAGTCTCCATCTCTGCTTCCTAGTCAACTCCCAGGTTAGTTGTTCCAAACCACAGCTCTCACCACAGACTGTGGCACAGAGTCTTTATCTCCATGGTAGATTTAAACCTCTAAAACCAAGGTCAACAGGCAACACTTCCTCCTTTAAGTTGATTTTGCCAGGGAGCTTGTCTCAGCAGAGAAAAAAAGGAACTAACATATTGACTTACAGCCAAAGAGAGGTTTATAAGCATCATATGAATCAACCTAGTTGCCCATCAACAGATGGATAATGAAAATAATTTGGTATGTGTGTGCATATTCTCTATGCATATATATTATATAGAGATAATATTCATTTCCAAAGAAAAAAATGAACTTAAAATTGTACCGAAAAAAAAGGATGGACTTAAGATGTATAAATATTAAGTGAGGCCTATTATGTAGGTATGGAACCACATGGCTTAAAGAGAGGAAGAAGGGCTAAATATAAGGAGATGAGAAAAGACTGAAGTCAGTCTCGGGTTATGAAAGAGGATGTGAAGCTGACTGCTTATCTAGTTCTAATTTTGTAATAGGTTATTTGGTTTTGGTGATAGATAAGTACCTAAGATGTATTTAAAGTGTAAAGTGTAATGTGGCACTCCACGGCTTGCATTCTGTAGGCCTGCTCTGTATGTATAGTTTTGATAGGTTGTACAGATTTAAAGTCAGGTTAATTTTCTTGTGTGTTGTTTTTATTTATTTGCAAGTTATTTTTAATAATAAAGTATTATTTAAAAAGGAGAGAATGGAAGAAAGAAAGCCAGTAAGAAAGAAAGGAAGAAAGAAAGAAAGAAAGAAAGAAAGAAAGAAAGAAAGAAAGAAAGAAAGAAAGGAAGGAAGGAAGAAAGGAAGAACGGAAGAAAGGAAGAACGGAAGAACGGAAGAAAGGAAGAGAGAGAGAAAAGGAAGGAGGGAGGGAGGAGGGAGGATAAGACCATGTCTACACTTAAATCTGCTGGAATCCTGATTCTTAACAATATCGTCCAACCCTTCCTCTCTCTGCCCCTCCTTGTTTTGGGGTGGCTCTGTTCTCAGGTGGCTCTTTCCCTCATGGTGCTAAGATAGCTGCTGTATGCTTCAGGTAAACATCCCAGCAACTGGAAAAGCAGTTTCTCCCTTTTGCCCATACAGATTTGTACATTTTGATTGGCTGGACTTAGGTCACGTGACCTCCACTTACCCTGGTCCAATTGTACCTTGAAGCTATTGGCCTGCTGCTCTCAAGATCACTGACTCTGGCCTATCATACTGTTGTTTCCTTGTGGAAGAAGCCTTTCCATTTAGCCTACCTGGAACAGTAAGGAGCAGCGATTTATATGGATGTGGTGGTTTCCCCCCTGCCAGCCTGCAGCTCTAAAGAGTCAACAAATCTAAGAAGGCGATCATCTTCGCGTTAGCAGGGACCTTGAATGCCCATTTCTCACATCATCTTCTCTGTCTGAGCCCCGGAGTTACAGAGCCGTGGAGAAAGGCATGCCATCCACCCATGTGAGCTCTAGAGTGGTTAATGCTGAGAGGGGAGGCAGGGATCTAGAGGCAATTGTCAACACAGGGGCTCCATTTGTTTATGCCATCTTCCGTATGCAGGGCTGAACCCTAGCATCCTGGAGAAGAATTAACATGAACATCCCAACTTCTGCTTATGTAGGATGGCTGGAAGACAGAGAAACCATCTCTGTGCTGAATATCTTTTGTCAAGTTGACACAGGCTAGAGTCATCTGGGAAGAAGGTCATCAGCCTACCCACTCTGGGCAGTGCCATTCTTGGCAAGTAGTTCTAAGCTGTATAAGGAGGACTAAGCAAGTCATGGACAGCAAGTTAGTAAGCTGTGTTCCTTCATGGTCTCTGCCTCAGCTCCTGCCTCCAGGTGTCTGCCCTGACTTCCCTCAATGATGGACTGGGACCTAGGATGTAGAAGGCAAACAAACCCTTTCCTTCCCAAGTTGCTTTTGACCATGATATTTATTACAGCAACAGAAAGCAAACTGAGACACCCTACTACTCAAAGGTCAGCAGCTTTAGCCTACTCATCAAAGCTGCTTCCAGAAAAAGCGATGCAGTTCCTGGTACAGATTCTTACCACTCATGTCCCGTAGGAAAGCAAAAGAAACTTACACATCATGAATAGGCATTCTTGACCCCTTTTCCTGTCTGCACAGTTAGCCAAACAACAGCTGGAGGACAAAGATTATATTGGCATGATTTAGGGTCTGCCTTTGCTGGAGAAGCCATCTTCCCGGCCTGACTTCCCTCAGTGAGCCAGTGTGGTGCTGATTGCTCTGGCAAGTGGACCGGCCTCCACCGTCACACCTGTTTTGAAGGCAACCATGCTTCCTTACAGCTCAAGGACCACTGGCCCACACTGCCAAACTAGAGCCAGACGGGCAGGGAGCAAAGAAGTCTCCCATTCGAACCCCCACTGTTCAGGCTTGTTTCTCATGGCCACTGTGAATGAGGTTTAGATCTGACTGATTTCATCTGTGAAATGAGCTGAAAATCCCTCCCAGAGAGAAGTGTTCAACTCCCCTCCTCAGCCCAGACATACCAGATCAATCAGATTGCCCACCACCTGGCACAGGTGGGCCCTTGCAGAGGGCTCCAAGAGAGCAGAGCTCATGGGCCTGGTGGCAGGAGATTGGCTCCCAGCATCCACATCCTTCAGAGCTGAAGTTGCCCTGTGGTCACAAGGCTGAAAAACAAGGAAGATAGAGGTCAGAACAATCCGCTCCATCCACTTCCACCTCGTGTTTGGTTATCACACACCTGGCATCTGTGGCTGCCTTATTGTGGTTTCTCAAGAATAAGCCCTCAGTGACATGCATGAGGACTCGAAAGTAGACTTGAAGCAGGAGTGATCCCCGGATGACACTAGTTGATGGGGTAAGGAACTGAGCTAGGGGAGTGTGTACATCTGGAAACAGTCAATTAAGGAGGAACAGGATGCCACAGTGGGCAGCTGGGCCAGTCTCACTGATGGGGCATCCTCCCAGTGGCCATGAAGAGCAGGTCTTGGGACTGTCACTGAGAGGAACAAGCAGTCTAATAACTCCTGGCTTCTGTTGCTAGGCTGACACCTTGTCCTGAATGCAGAACATCCCAGAAAAAAGAAACCATAAGCCACAGGCATGCAGAACTGCCTGCAGTGCCATGCTCTGGATGCAAAGAGTCCCTGTGTCTGAGCACTTGGTCCCCAGCCCATGGCCCTGTGTTAGGAGGTTCTGGTAGGTAAGGGACCTAGCTGGCTGATAGAGACCACTAGGTTTAGGCCTTAAGGGTTAGCACCAGGTGCCACTACTGGTCTTATTCATAGTTTCCTGGGCTTCAAAGTGTGAACAAGACAGGTTGAAAACTCTCATTGTCAGAAAAGCCACACTTCTCTCATAACAGGCTGTCCCCCTGGAGCTATGAGCCAAAATAACAAAATGACCCCCTCCTTGCTCCAGTTGCTTCTGTCAGTTATTTTGTCCCAGTGAAGGGGGAAGTAACTAACACCTGTAGTGACCTCCAAGGTTCATTTAGGGACAGCAAGGTCAATATGGTAATGTCAGCTCCAGCTGTGTCCTTAGCTCTATACCTGTCCTTCTCCCTCAGCCTTCCCCCTCAGTTCCAATCTCCCCTCAGCTCCCACCCCCTCCTTCCCTTTCAGCTCCCATCCCTCCTTCCCCCTCAGGTACCACTCCCTTCTTCCCCCTCAGCTCACATCCTTCCTTCCCCTCAGTTCCCACCCCT
>NW_022196904.1:28381187-28388646 GCF_008632895.1 Mastomys coucha
CCATCCCTCCTTCCCCCTTAGCTCCCACCCCTCCTTCCCCCTGCAGCCTGTAAGACATTCCTTGGAACCAGTCTCCTGTGCTTGGGTGGTCACTTCAGAAAGCCCCCTTCAGTCCCCAGAATCAGAATCACCCTCATTTTAATAGGAACGAAGGAAGGACAAACGAAAGCGGCAGAGAAAGATACAGGGGGTCAGCTATAAGCAGGCGTCAAGGAGGCTGGCGCCCCTGGAACCAGGGGCCATGCTTCTGTCTCCTTTCTCCTTTTTTTCATCCCATCAGGTCCAGGGCTTTCATGTCTCAAAGGACATTAATGCAAATTTTTATAATTTCCCTCTTCATCTAAAAGAGACTCTGGCTCAGTTGTCTAAGAGGCACTGATGAAGCTGACGTGAAAAATCCCATAATTGGTTGCCAATATCCAATTACTCCCGGATAATATGAAAGTGATGGCGATGCAAGCCAAAAGGGCCCAGCCTGGGAACAGCCAATCAAATGGACGCTTGGCACAGCCCCGGTTCATGGGATTCATGGTCACAAACAAGGGACAGGATACGACTTGGGGAGGCATGGGGAAGTCCCACCTTCAGAGAAGCATCTCCAGAGCTGTTTTTCCTCAGGCAGAGCTTTTCCTTGGGCTGGAAGATGATTTAGTGTCAACCAGAATCCCTAGGTAAACAGGCCAGTCACAGGCTGGGAGAGTGACTAGTGCAGACCATGTCGCACTCAGCAGGCCCTGCCACCAGCAAGCCAGGACATCATCCTCTGGGTTTCCTGCCTTCCTCTTTTATGTAACGGGCCTGTCAGGGATGGTGAGAGGCTGGAAGGAAATAACTCCATTAAAGATAAGTCTTCAGGCTGAAGTGTAGCAATGGAAAGACAACCAAGGCATGCTGCCTCTGATGAGCCCTCGAGAGGAACAGACAAGAGCCGGAGCCTGGCAGGATGGCCCCTAAGAAAGAACAGGAGATTTCAGTTGGATGCTACTGCATTAATACTTATGAAAATAGTGGTCGCACAAGACTAGAAGCCATCAATCCCAGACTCAGGACAGTCATGAGCTGGAGGCCAGCCTAGGTACATAGAGATATCCTGTTTCAAACAACATCAGCAGTAATAAAACATCTATTGAGATAACTGTTGAGAAATAGACACCCACACCAGCCCCCAAAGACTGTCTGGTTTCAGAACCTGCTTATGAAGGCAGTGGTCACTCTGGTCCCAAGGCTGACAGTGAGATGCCCACCTCCAGGCTCAGGGGTGAGGTCAGGGGCAGAGCAAAGAGGATGAGCCCTCTGCTGTTCTGCACTGTATCATGTCTACAAATAAATGAGGTAATTCAGTTTCCAGGACACGTAACCTTTTCACTTGGCATAAATTGTGATCACCCAAATAAATACAGGAAAATCACATTAAAAACATATATATATGAAGCTCATTCATTCAAGACATTTTTCCAACTCTGAAAAATACCTGTGTCTTACCAAGAGTAGGAAAAAAAAACCTCAATTCAGGACTTCATGCATCTAGGTACATCCCTGTCAGCTGCAGACTAGGTTCCTGTGATTCTTAATAGCCCAAATGACCTCACAGTTGCCCCTTAGAAAGGTCAAAGGTCAAAGAACACCTCCCCCCATTCTGAATTGGCAGGGAGTGAGTGAGATGTATGACCAGGCCACCATGCAGTGCCAGGAATGTCTGAGCAATAATCAATTGCAAATTATGTCTTATCAAGTTAAGAGTCAAATGGAAAGGAGGCTGTGGCTGAATATTTTTATCAAAGCCATTTGATGAGAATGGAGATTACCTTAAGGCGTTAAGAGAGAAGTTTGGAGAGGATCCTCTAGGACCACAGCCTTCGGGGCAGGATTTGCAACCAGTTCTGTCATACAGAAGAGCCAAGGGTTGGGAGGAGATGGCTCAGAGGTAGAGCATTTACCTGGCAGTTGGCAAGACCCAAGTTCCATCCCCAGAATTACAAACTAAAGGAGCAAGACTGGGGGAGGCAGAGGCCCAGGGTTGTGGCCTCCAGGGGGTCTTCCCCAAGGGCAAGGGGATTACAGTCTCTCTCTGCTCACACTAAGTTCCAGCCAGGGTTCTATTCTCTTGGGGTCTGATTGACAGGGATGAGTAAGCCTCGTACCCCTGAGAACGTGGGCTATCTCTGTCCTTTGTGTACTGTTTCTGCCAAGGGAGCTCCCTCCCATTCATCACCAGGGTTATGGGGAGGTCAGGCTTCACCAGCCTGCCACAAGGGAAGCCTGACCAAGATGTGACTTGGGGAAGAAGGACCATTGCTGTCAACCCCTCAGAGGGGGATTCTTCCTTGTGAGCATCTCTCTACCAAGGCTGTTAGAGGCAGGGCTCAGACATTTCTGAGAACAGAACAGAAATACTGCCTCAAAATACCATTCGGTGATATGGAGCAGAGCTCATGGGAGTCACATTTCACTGTGTGGGGAGGCTGAAATGCCAGGTGAGGCTCTGCTTCCATCCCTCTGTCTGGCTTCTGCTGGCCTACATAGTTCATGTGACTGGGGAGGAGGGCTTATTAACCCAGGCATTGTGTTTGGGCTCCTCATGTACACAGTACTTTAAAATTTACATGAAGCATGGTCTTTTGTTAAACTTCAGTGCTCATAATTTTCCAGAAAAAGAAACCTTGATATCTGTTGTCCTCTGACGGGTAACTCCGCAGATCTCAGGAGAAGCAGTCTAAGGTCATATGGTGACAGAGCTGGGTCAAGGTTAGTACAAGATATACCTAGAAAAAACTCCTAGGCACCATTCAGTTTGGAGTACGTCCCGAGAATGGTCAGAAAATGACCTCGGATGTAAATAGATACAGGATGGTCATGCTCAGGTCATCAATGGACTGCCCAATGCTTTACATCGTGTCTGTAGGAGAAGGACGAGTTTAAGGAGACTTAGGGTCACCATGTGATTGTGGAAGAGGCATGAGATGGATGACAGGAACACAGGAGCCATTTGGTGGACAGCCTGTGTGTCAGCCCATGCCAAAAATGAGTGCTATGGTACACTCTGAGGCACAGGGAGGAGAGTTAAATGGAGAATCAAATCTCAGCTTTAACTTACCAAGGCTGAAGGGTCCTGGCTGTATTTACCAACCTGGTACAGCCCTAGGGAACCTTGTACCCGGAGGAGGAAAACAGAGACATACCCCCCAGCTTTCTCCCTCATGGATAGAAATCTTCGATAAGCTCAGCAAGGCACATGGTAAGAGATAGGTGCTGTGAGATTACTCCTGACTACCTCCTAACTTCTCAGATGCTCCGGCCACAGACTGTAGTTTGCTGCAAGGAAGGGTGAGCGAGGTGGAAAGTCCCAAGAGTCCTTCCTCTACAGCTGCATCTGCTCCCTATAAAATTGGAGACTGTTCCCCATGGAGGAGATATAGAGACATGCAGGGCATCAAACCTCAGAGTATCCTTCCCAAGATATTTCCAGGTTGGGATGGGTTAGTCTGGTTGCCCTCCCACCCTAGTGATGGGCATTCGTAAGAACCAATAATCCATGGTGGTAAGAGTCTTATTTTGCTAAGATGACCCTTCACTCCATGGTCCCTGCTAAATGCCTAGGCCTGCCTGAAGTCCATAGACCACAGGAACATCTTTACCTCTGGGCTTTAATTATGCTTGATTTTAGCTTCTGCTGAGTGATCATTCGTCTTCCTCTAAGCCCCCATTTTTCCCAGAGCAGTTTCTTGATGTTATTAGAGCTGTCTATAAAATATGAATCCCAATTCCATGATAGTCATAAAAGCCATAAAATTCTATGCCTGCCATGAAAATATTACATGATTTACTTTTGTGTGAAGTACATATTAAATCTCAGTAGTGGGATAGGAGTTTGGCTCTTCAACATCACGAACTTTTAATAACACACACTTTGCCTTAAATTCCTATTATTTTAAGTTCCCTTTCTTCATTTTACAATAGCTCTTCATTTCAAAGTAGAGTCAGAAAAGAGCCCTGGTCATATTTATAGATGAAAGTTAGTAGTCATGGTATTTCGAATTCTTTTCTCCCCTTTTATGGCGTTTGTTTTTGTCATGTATATGACATGATTTGTGCATTGTTGTGCTTCGGTTTTATTTCAGGCTCCTTTGGAGCAATATCAGGCGATTAACCAAATCTTCCTGCAAGGAAGCTGATAGTACTGTTGCCAGGGTCAAGGGGTGTGTCTGCATAAATCTGCACACATACACACACACACACACACACACACACACACACACACACACACAGAGGTACGTGTGAGCTGGAAAGGGGGAAAGAGAGCAACTTATGAAATGGAGGAGCAGGAGAATACACTAGAGTACCCCTCCTTTTCTCAACTCCACCCATGGATCGGTAAGTGATAACAATATGGTGCAAGAGATGCAGAAGGGAGGACTTAGATTGGCCTCTGGACAGCACAGGAATCTGGAGAAACAGAAACACTGGGGCAGCATCAAGCCTAAAGTCTAGTGAAGAAGCTCAGAGGATGCTGAACGACCACACATAAGGAAGTACTGCCCAGCCAGCACAGCCTCCAGAAGAACCGATCCCTACCCTAAATCCCCAGCTCCACACGTGCCAGCTTTCCTGCCCATAGACCCATAACATATTTCAAACAAACCAAGGGTGGAGTGAAGATTGGTTTTCAGCCTGGAGGGTGCTTGTGACATTTGGAATGAGTTGAAACTGATCTAAGAGATTTTCATTTCAAAAGATATGGATAGGATGTGTCGATGGGGTGTTTCGCACACCTCATCGAAGTTCAAAGACTTTGGCCATGAACATGGTGATCCCAAGGTGGAGAGCAGATGTGTACAGCTGCAGCAGGAAGGAGGTTCCTGGTACTCAGACCTACCCACCAGCCATCTAACGTAGCACGGAGACAAAGGCTCATGTCTGATCCAGGCAGGCTTTAGGTTTTTGCTATCCTGGCACCAACCAGGAGATGCACACTGGTCTCCTCTGAGCCCAGCTAACGGTTCCATTTTACACATCTGAAAAGGTTTTACAAAGCTCCCTCTCAAGGTGGTCCTCCAGAAGGAGGGGGAAGGGACAACAAAGAGGAAGAAAGGATTCAAAGTGAGGAGCTAGGTTTTATTTCCTGCAGTGGGAAATCTCCCACCCTGTGGGCTGTGCCCATGTGCAGACAGACTCACAAGGCCTTTCACAGGTTCCAGACCACAAGGATTAGTGGAATGAGCATTGGAGGTGGTGGAAACTGTGAGCTGACACCTGTGAATATATATGAAAAGAAGCCACTGAAGCAACATGTTGGTGTGGTAAATTTTAAACCCAATTTACCCAATCAATGAATTCACAACTCAGTTAATTGTTATACAAGCTACTCTCCTAGATTGGGCAGATCTACCACTACACTACTCTATTCCCATCTATTAGGTCCCATATGACTTGCAAATTCTCCAAGCCATGTGCTTCAGCTCCATCTTCCTTCTACCTCGTCCTCCTCCATAGTCCTCCTCTCCAGTCTCCTCTCCAGTCTCTTCTCTCCCCTTCTTCCCCAAACTTTTCAGCTCTACCTTTCCTCTTGCTTGCCCAATCATTGGCCTTAGCCCTTATTTGAAAAGTTAAGGTAGGGAGAAGGTTTACAAGGCACCTGTATACATGATTCACTCCTCTTCTTCAGTGCTTTCCAGGAGAAGAGAAGTAGCATCAAAATACAAGTCCAGGGCTATCCACAACAACGTGTAATTAGGAGAGATGTGGGAAGTGAATGTCTGGTTGACTTCGGGTCTGTGATCCATTCACTTCTTGCATCCACTCACTGCGCAGCCAAGATGTAGTAGTTCTAAGCCCACCTCAACACCTTCGTAACATCCCTCCACCTGTGGCTTCCAGTAGATGCTATTCCTCTACAGTCATCCTACCCCACAGGCAGGCTAATGTCAAGATTTGAGGACAGCTCTCTGAACCCCAGGATCTGCATCTAAGCAACCTAGCACCCTGCTATTGCTGGATTGCTGGGAGCAGAAAAAGAGTCCTCTGAAGGCATTCTGCCCCCTTGGCCACCTGTGTTTAGAATGCAAGCTGTGGTTATTTGAATGAGGATGGCCTCATAGATTTACATATTTCAATAGCTGGTCAGGTTCCGAAGGACCAGGGATTTTGGCTTTAGAGGAGGTGTGTCATTGGGATGGGCTCTGGGGGTTCAGAAAGCCTTCTGCCATTTCCAGTGGTGCTCTCTCTACCTCCTGCCCTCAGATCAAGATGCAGCCTATGTGGCAGTCTCTCAGGCAGCCTCTCAATGCTCCTGCCCTTTGCTCTGCCATCTGTGTATTTAAAAAACTCTGAGCCCAGTTAAATGCTTTCTTTTGTAAGCTGCCTGGGCCATGGTGTTTTATCACAGCAGTAGAAAAGTAATCGAGACACAAGGCAATCCCATTTCTCAGCTGCAACCGACCTGCAGCACCTACCAAAGCAATCTCACAGATTAAAGAAATAATCCTAATATCAATCTTAACAGATTTCTGGGAGTGTTGGTACATGCCTGTGATCCTAGCACTGGTGACCAAGGCAGGAGGCTATCCAATTCAAGGACTAGCCCAGACTACATAATGAACCCCTCTTTTAAGAAATAAAAATCACCTACAAAAACAAACGAACAAAACACTTTTGATGTTTTGGGCATGTGAACCAAATGGACTCTTTGCAAAACTGAGAAATGTAATTGCTTCAATTAAAAATAGCAGAAATGGCACGGCAACTAAATAAGTCAAGCTTGGCGACAGGAACCAGAGCTTCAGGTGGAAATCGGCTTCTGGTGTGACCCTTCCACCAGGCTTTTCTCAGCAGTTGGCAGTTGAGAGAACAAAAGGCAGGAGAAATCTGCACAAATGTTAAGTTTTGTGAGTGAAAATCGATGAAAACAGACAGACAAACTTGATGGGGGAGTGGGATGATGCGATACATAGGGCCCCCTGTGAACTGGTGGCTGGTTCCAGTAAGATTAGGGAAAATCACCGGAGGTGAGGGTCTCTCTCCCTTCCTATGCTTGCGCTTAGCGTCACCCACCTGGAAGCTCCTTCGTCCTGGCGTCTAGCATTTGACTGAAGAACAGTGTCTCTGTTGCTAAATGATTTTGCTCCTTAGTGGGTCCTACAACCATTGCCTCTGAAATTAACGGCCTTCTGAGAGAATGGAGAGATTGCCGCCTTGGGGAACAGGACACCACATAGGGCAACTACATTATACTCATTACCTGCTCCTGAACTTTGAAAGAGCCCCAGTTCTCACAGTCCTGGTAAGAATAAATAAATAAGAGAATCCTGGGGTACTCTGAGATTTCTTTATTAGTTCTTTAATTTATTTAATTTAGTTATTAATTATTTTATTTTTATTAGTTCTTTAAGAATTTGATAGAAGCCGGGCGGTGGTGGCGCACGCCTTTAATCCCAGCACTTGGGAGGCAGAGGCAGGCGGATTT
>NW_022196904.1:28388747-28442333 GCF_008632895.1 Mastomys coucha
AAAAAAAAAAAAAGAATTTGATAGAATGCATTTTGACTACATTCATCCTCAACTCCTCCCCTTAACTAACTCCTCCCCTTAACTAATTCCTCCCCTTAACTCCTCCCTTTAACTCTTCCCCTTAACTCCTCCCAGGCCAACGTCCATCTCCCTCTCCCCTTAACATCATGTTCTCTTTTTAAAAAAGTACTAACCTATACACACTGATATACGTTATCCATATACTTCTGTGAATGGGGAGAGGTTCATGACTCCCTGCCCCTCACCAATGAACGACTGACAGTGGATGACTTAGACTCTCTTCTACAGAGTTACCCTTTTGGTTCAAGCCGAGCTAGGGAATATTTATATCAAGTTAGAGTCATAGCCCACATGTGTTTTGGTGGACAATGATGGACATAGTCTACTATGAAAGAAACTCATGATCTCTACTACGACAATGGAGCTGAAAAGTTCCTAACTGCCCAGTGATGCTGTAACCATCCTGGTGTTTGTGGTCACATGGTGGTGATGGCAATGCTGACATAGCACATGCCATTATATACAGTGTATAATGCCTGATAAGGTAATATATGACTAGGCCATGTATTAACTATACTTCATCTCATTATTTTCCTTACATTAGTATTTCTGTGACAGTACCACATTCGAGCCAGTTCGGCATCTGGCCCTATGTTCTCTTTTTCTCTCGATGCCATCAAAACGCTACATCCCAGCAACTGACCTACTCTTTCTGGGTGTTCATGAAGACACTCTACAATGTTTGCACAACCTTGTATGAAGATTAGTCCCTCAGAAAGCAGTTCCGACATTGATGAAGGCACAGCTGTAAATCATGGCTTAGGTTTGAAGTTGTCAATCACAAGGAGAGTACCACTAGGCTTGCAGGCCAATGAGCCAGTGCAGGGTAGAAGGCTTGCAGAACATGAGGAGACACAGCACCCACCTCTGTGGCACCGTGCCTTCCTTCCAAGGTGAGTGAGCCCAGCTCTGGAAGCCCTGCCCCGATGAACCAGTGTGTTTTGACAAGAACCACCTACTTCCAGACTCTCCAAGGTTCCCTTAGCAGCCTACCATCACCTTAGCAGCTGCTTGTGCTGGCCAACTCACTCTGCACTCTCCTGCTCTGAGAGCAGCTCAGCCCTGCCTTAACTCTCAGGGAGGTATAGTCCTCTGGCTCTTTCGACCTCAAACCACTTGCCTTGATGTCAAAATTCAAGGAATAATAACAAACAGATGTGGGGCATTAACAAAGGCTGTCAATAACGTTTGCTTTTGTTCAAAGAAGAAGCAGGAGGAGGGCAAGAAGGCAGGAAGAAAAAGAGAAGAGCCCGCCTTCCTTCGTTCCCTTTGTGAGCTCATTGCTGATAAGTCACGGGGTGCTTCATTGTGAGCACCTTTAGAATCTCTCTAAGCTGCTACATGGATGTCCCCAGCCCCAGGGACTTGAGGACTAATTACCACATTGACACAGTTATTGTCTTCTCCATCACCAGCTTGCATAAACGTGTGCACCATGATGTCAAAATTGACGTACGTGTCAATCATTTGGCCTCCTCAAACAGTCAATTAAAATACACAAGGGAAGATTTTTCTCAAATTTGTCATAACAAGATTTTTCATTTGTGTATTTTTTAACTAAAGATAAGGATCCTGTATACATCCTCTAATTTATTATCGAGTATTTATTATGGGAAGAGAGTCTTTTTATTCCTAATCACAACTCATTAAAATTGAATATTATTCTCGACAATCTACCGCTGAAGACTCATCACCGTTAGCAGGAAGGAATAAAAAGCGTGTTTCAAATGAAACTTCATTTGAAGCATTTCTCTTTGGAAACAGTCCAATGTGTGTGTAGGGGGAAGAGCATAACACATGTAATAAAATGCCTTAGTGAAGAAAATTTACCACAAGAAACAGAAAGAAAGGAAAAGAGAGAGAGAGAGGAAGGAAGAAAGAGAGAGAAATGAAGGAAGGAGAAAGAGAGAGAAAGGAAGGAAGAAAGAGAGAGAGAGAGAGAGAGAGAGAGAGAGAGAGAGAGAGAGAGAGAGAGAAATCTAAAATTCTTTGCAAAATCTGAAGCAGGAGCCTATGACCAAATTCCAAGGGCTATTTCAAGGGTACCCTAAAGAAAAAAGAGGGGAGTAAGCTGAGCATTTGCCTTCCCTACTTCTGAGTTTTAGCTATGAGCCCCTTTCATCCTCAGCCCTGCACTGAAGCTGCTGGGTACCTTGTTAGCTGCGTGAAGCTGTTCCCTGTACCCCTCATGTTCCAGCCAGAACCAACATTCAGATCATCATTACACGCACAAAGAGGCCACATTTGTAATTCTCATGAATGTCACCCCATCCACAGCAGGCCGTCGGAATGGGGTTATGAATACTCCGTTTGCTGACTGGGATGATTCTGGCATTAGCGATGTGGCGTTTCCCACATGTTTAGCCTGAAAGAAGACATTTGTTTGGACTGTATGCTTCTGTGTACTTTTTTAAATGCAATAAAATTGACAGATGACTCCTTTTTTGCAACAGGTTTGGAGGAAGAAAATATCGTGATTTTGTTCCCCCTTCCCCTTTCTTCCTTGATGGCTGTTTAGACAGCGGTCTTAAAAAATCACTAGTCACTAAAATCCCTCATGCCCGTTTCATATTGTGTTGATTCATATTAAATTCATGACAACAAAAAAGCAACTTGAGGCACTTTTAGAAATGACCGCTCTTTAGTGTGCCTCTCCTTCCTCCGGGCTCGGTGGGCCCAGCGCCCATAAAGCTGCCTGCTGTCTTGTGTCATGAAAAGAAACAGCTTTGCCTGGGAATGCCATTACTGTGTAATGAGGCGTGCGGCAAAATATACCTTCAGCAGCCACTTGATGAAGGCTTGCTGACACACCAGCCCAGACAGAAATGTTTTTTTGTATGTTCTTCCTTATTTTGTCCATCAATCACATCATTAGTCAAAGCAGACAAGCCTGTCAGCCGGGGCCCAGATGCGGAGTGGCAGGCGATCAGCGGACAGGTGTTCTAGCCCCCACCCCCACCCCCTCCCAAAATGCGCACACCCAAAATGAAATCCTGAAATGAGAAAGGAGCCAAGACCTTGTTTCAAGGGCTGAGACGTCAACAAGAAAGAAAAGGGACGGAGGGCAGAAGTTCAGAAGCCCCCTTCGAGCGACCTGAGCAGCAGGGATTCATGGGATTGTTCCACTGAGCCAGAATCAGGACTCAGTTCTGGAGACGTTGAAATCAGAGAGGCAACTAGGGGAAGACACACACACACACACACTCACTCACAAAGGAGAAAGAACTAATAAACCAAGGGATAAATAAATAAATGAAACCCTGTTCAATTCTTGTGGTCAGCGAGATATTCAAACCAACATTCAAATACAATAAATAGGAGCAACTTCCTGGGTGACCCTCTTTGGCATCGCAAATGCATAAAATTAAATTGGATAGTTCAGATGCCTGGGGCCACTCAGGCCTATCTGAGCTGTCTACCTGACACTGGCTGGGAAATTGAGGGCTCCAAATGGCTAGCTTCCGTAGCAGCATGGCTCATGTCTAGAGAGCTAAAGCATCCTCCGGATTAAGCTACCCCTCCTGGCCTGAGGATCTCAAGTTTCTTTCCTTCCAGGCTTCCTTTCTGCCAGGCATTCATTCTGTCTGGAATGTAATAGGTTAAAGAAACCAAGCATATGGAGTCATCTTCTCTGGTTAATTTCTAGCTTTTCAAGCAATCCCTGAAATGTGTGTGTAATGAGCTCATTGCTTGGTTACCCTTGGTTACCAAGGAAGACCATCTTGCTGAGCCTCCCCTGACCTCGCCCTGGCCATTTCAGCCCCTGCATGCAACCTAAAGGCTTCCTAAGGGTCCAGTTTGGTGGAGATGTTACCAGGTATCACGACTCACTTCCCATCTTTAAAGCAGATGTCCTATGTTAGACTGATTTTAATCATACCATGACACTAAAAAGAGTACAGAGTCTCATGTCCACTACCTCCTTCTTTTACCATATTAAATCAGCACAGCACACTTTTACTGTTACTGAGTCTATGAGGCCCATTAGTCCTGACAAAACTCCACCTTGCGTTCAAATGTCCTTCTTCATGCCTTTGTTTTTAGGCAGGATCTGCCTAGCAAGCCTGGCAACTAGCTGTCCTTTAGACAGTTGGATGTAGCAGTTTCTCAGACTTTCTTTGTTGTCTTTATCTAGTCGTTTTGAAGAATATCTATATATGCCATTTTTTATAAATATTCTTTTCTTAAATTTAGATTGTGTGTATGTGTGTGTGTACTCAAGATCAATTGCACCTCAATAAAAATAGTGCTTGAGAAAACAAGTCAGGAGGAGAACCTTGAGATGGGAAGGAATTGGGACCAATGAAAGGTCAGAAGTCTCTCCACAGCACTGGGGAGAAGATCTGATGCTCCAATCTTCCTCGGCATTGACCTTTCTAAAGATGCTGAGCAGGAAGGGAGCGATACCTGATACAAGATTCAAGCCCACACTTCCACCTTTAACTGGGAATTAAATCTGCAGATATTCCCTCTGGGGCTTCCAAAAGGAAAGCAAGAACACCATTAATCTAAGACGCCCTTATATGCCACCATGGCAGGACTCCATTTATCTGGGCTAGTGGTTGAGTTGAGCAGGGACTATGGAAACACCGCTAGAGGGACACGAAGTGCCATGGGTTGGGGCCCCATGAGGGCCAGGGCTGGGAGTATAAGATCCCAGCCTCCCAAGATGGAGACAGATATGGGCTGTAAACATATCCTTCTGAGGGTACTTCCAAGGGGGAGAAGAGGGAAAGGGAAAGAGAAACAGAGAGCGACAGAGAGAGAGACAAAGAGAGAGACAGAGAGAGAGAGAGACAAAGAGAGAGACAGAGAGACACAGAGACAGGGAGACAGAGACAGAAAGACAGAGAGAAACTGAGAGACAGAGAGACACAGAAAGACAGACAAAGAAACAGAGAGAGACAGAAAGACAGAGATAGAGACAGAGACAGAGAGAGCTCTCCTCTTGCCTTTTCCACAGAGCCCAAAGGGCTCATGAATGAGAAAGTGGGTCAGTGAGTCAGTTTGGGAATAAGTGGTCACTTCTGATGAGTAAGAAAAGCCATTTGCTTTTTCTGCCTGTCTCAAAATCCTATCTGACAAAGAAATAGTGACTCACAAAAGAATTCTAATTACTGCAGCCCCCAACACACAGCATCTTGGTACCTGGACTCTGAATATGATATGTGATGTTGTTAAATTCCACTTTCTCTTCCATCCTTGCGAGGACCCCAGGTTTTCCAGCTCATACACATGTTTTATGAGCCTGCCTTTCAGCCAGAAGGTCTGTGGAAAGTAAAATAAATGAATCCAACACTATTCATTTTACATCATCTGACATTTATTCTTAGAAAAGACAAGTGACAATTTGAATGCTACAATCACACCACAAGGATCTTGATGTTGGATGCACAGTATATTTCAATCATCAATCAATCAATCAATCAATTGTATGCAGCACTTACAGTATGTGAAGCCAAGTGTATAGAAGGCTCCTTGGCTTTTAAGGATTTTAATGATTGGAGAATCAGAACCATGTTCTCCCCCACTGTGAGCATGGTCTAGGTGGATAGACTTGAGAGGTCATCTGACTCAGATCCATCAAGAGATAGAATGGACTTTTCAGATATTTTTTTCCTTAGGAATTTGCGAAGAGAAAACAGAATACATTGGTCAAGTCCCCGTGGCTTCTCATTCTCAACAGGAAAGTACATTTGAATGAGAAATGTCTCCACAGGCTCATGCATTTGATCCTGAGCTACTGGTGCTGTTTAGAGGGGTTATAGGAGGTGCAGCCTTGCTGGAGGAAGTACATCACCAAGGATGGGCTTTGAGAGTTTATAGCTTCACCCTATTTCTAGCTCACTCTCTGCTTCATGTTTGTGGTTGAAGATGTGATCTCAGCTCTCCACTCCTGCTTGATGTCATGTCTCCTTTCATTATGGACTCTCCCTCTGGAACCATAAGCCCAAGTAAACTCTTTGTTCCAGTTGGTTGTGGTCATAATGTTTATTGTAGCAATAGAAAATTAGGTAATGCAAACACTGATACAAGAAAAAGGTTCTAAGGAAAGATTTTTCTGTTGCATTTGTTGGAAGACAATCAGCTGATGGGGTTTAGCTATGGTTTTAAGTATGTTCCTCAAGGGAGTTAGAGAGATGGTTCATCAGGTAACTGTGGGTGGCAAAAACTAGATCTCTGGAGCTTGCTGGCTGGAAGCCGAGGTTCAGGCCCAGTAGGAGACTGTCTCAAGGGAATAAGGCAAAGTGTAGTAGAGTGAGGCACCAGATGTCCTTCTGTGACATGCACACACATATAACCATATGCATTCAACCACACAGATGCACACACGCAACCACACATCCAGACACAACCACACACACACACACACACACACACACACACACACACACTCACACACATTAAGCTTAGATTCCAATATGAGGAAGTTAAAAGATGTTGGTACTTTTAAGAAGTGGTGCCTAGTTGAAGGTTATAAGTCATTGAAGGTCTGTCCTTGGAAGGTATAAAGGTAATTATGGGAGGCTAGCAAGATAGGTTTGGCAGGTAAAAGTGCTTGCTGCCAAAAAGGCTTGCCAAAAAGTGCAAACCTTCTTATCTGAATTTGACCCCCAACACCCACATGATGGAAGGGAAAAACTAACTCCGAAATGATGTCCTCGGACTACCATATGTATCATGTAAAACATATGCACATGCACCCTCCCCCTAACACTATCCCACACAAAATAAACGTGTAAAATGTTTTAATGAGATCATCATGGAACTCTCCTTTCTGGCCCCCAATGCCCCACCCATGTGGTTTCTCTTGCATGCACTCTTGCCATGATATGATGCAGCTCCCAGGTCTTCATTACATCCAGAATTGTGCTGTTTGGACTACTAGTCTTCAAAACTGTCATTTAGTAAGCCTGCATCTTCATCAAGAAAGCAGCCTTGGGTCTTTCACCACAGTAACAGAAAAGCAACTAACATTTTGTCTGAGAGTAGAGTTACAGCTAGAGAAGTTCAATGGGTTGAATTGAAACATACCTCTACTTTTAGAAGTTTCTTTCAACTCTCTTGGGAGAAAAAGTATGCTTTCTCAGGTTGTGGTTGGGTCTTCCATCCTAGAGCCTTGACTATTTCTGTAGAAGGAAGCACAATAGCTGTGGAATGGGGCAATCAGTAGGCCTAGGTATGACAATGAAAAGAGATATTATTTATCAGTTGGCATGGCGGAGATACCTTCTAACCTTGTTTATCATCGCCACACCAGCCATGCAGAGGATGCCACTCTTAAGAAGTTCACACCATTCAGTGGCCTTTGTAAGTAGCAGAACTAGATTACATTTCTGGTCTTGGAGTCTCCATCTGTCCGTTCATGTGCAACACCAACAACAGGCAGGATTCATGCATGCATGGCTATCTGGAGTTGGTCACAAGGGCAACCCTCTTTTCTAGATGCCACACTAAGGAATGTTGGCAGGAGGCTTCTGCATATCAAGGCATATTTATGTTTATAATGAGAGATGAAATAAAAGACTTGTGGCTCTGTAGGTGGAAAGTAAAACTGAAAGTGAATTGGGACAGAAGTTTCTATTATTTGGGTGAGACATGGCCTCCAAATATCCAAAGGTCAAAGGTTAGTCACCAGCTTGTGATGCTCCTTGGAGATGGGAGAACCTCTAGAAGGTGGAGCCTAGTAGGAGGAAGTTAAGTCTTTGGAAGTGTCTCCTTGACAGGGATCCCCCAGACCCTCTCTTCCTCTTTGCTTCCTGGCTGCCATGAAATGATTAGCTTCCTCTGTCATGCGCTCCTGCCCAACGTGATGTACTATGTACCACATCCCCCAAAGCAACAGACCAACCAACCGTGAACTGAAATCTCGGAAGCAGTAAGTCCAGATAAATCTTTCCTCCTAAGAAGTTGTTAGCCTCGGACGTTTTGTCACCGTGATGGAAAGTTGATGGACACAGGTGCTGAGGTTGGAAATAAGATCCCATTCCTTCTCTTGACTAAGCTCTTTGTAAGATACGGCCACCAAGGTTGCCAAGGTCCCAAGACACGACACCGTTATATTCAAAGTTTCTGAGATCACCCAGTGCTCATGCATCAGAGCATAAAGTTCGCTTTTTGTACAAAATGGGAAGATGATGCTTAATGCTTTCAGAAAACGTGATAGGCTCCTTAATGCTCAATAGAGCAGCTGCATTCTAGAACTTTTTAGGGCACAGAGCGCAAAGACTAACCAGTGCCCTTCAGCTGCATCAGACTGCTTGGCCAGTAGTTTTATGGATGGAAAAGGGAACCTATGAAGCAAGAGACTTCCTTGGGTGTAGCTCCAAACTGCCTTTGATTTCCTGTGCCTACCAGACAGTTCCCAGCTAGAGACTGTGGGAAGCAGAGGCTTCTGACCCCTGTGCAACTGTTGGAAATATCCTCTTGTCTTGAATTAACCAGTGTTTTCCATGACAGTGTCTTCCTGTGTTTCCCATCTGTGATCTCTCTCTGTCTCTCTGTCTCTCTCTGTCTCTCTCTGTCTCTCTCTGTCTCTCTGTCTCTGTCTCTTTCTGTCTCTCTCTGTCTCTGTCTGTCTGTCTGTCTGTCTGTCTGTCTCTCTCTCTCTCTCTCTCTCTCTCTCTGTGTGTGTGTATGAATGTGTGTGTGTGTGTGAGTGTGTGGTGTGTCCTGTGAGTCTGTATGAGCCTATGTGACTCTGCAAGTCTGCAGAAGCCCACTTGTCCTCAAGACAAGTTTTGCACATAAGTCTTTGAAGCCTTCAGAAGTCTATCATCATTTCTAGAACTGAAGTGACTTTGTTTTTAGATATGCGTGTTCTAAGTTGTAAATGCTGTGGTTTCATCATGGCCTTAGCCATGATGGGCTAATTGGTGTTTCACGCATGGTAAATGACATATTTTCCTATGCCCTCACTGATTCAGGATTTATCAGTCTTTTAAATTTTTAGCATTTTAAAAAAAATTATTAGGGAACTGGAGAGATAGCTCAGAGATTAAGAGCATATGCTGCTCTTCCAGAGGATTCAAATATTCCCAGCACCAAGCAATTCATACCTGCCTGAAACTTCACCTCCATAGGATACAATGCCCCCTTCTGGACCCTTCAGATACTGCACTCATGCACATGTACACAATTAAAATTAAAATTCAATGTATGTAAAGAAAGAATCTTGTTTTAACTTAATATTCTGATTATAGGAGAAAATGATGTATTAAGTATATAAAGATATATATATGTATATATATACATATATGCATTTCCTGAATTGCCAAATCATTTTCTTTGTCTATAGTTTGTTTTTACTTTTTTTTTTTTTTTTTTTTTTTTTTTTTTTTTTTTTTTTTTTTTTTTTTTTTTGTACTCATCTATAAGACTATCTCATACATTTTAGATGAGAAATTTTTGGTGCATATGTAATGACTATTTCTCCATTTGCCTTTGTTCAGATGACTGTTTTATTTTTAATTACATTTTATTAATTAATTAATTTATTTATTTATGGGATGGGTGAGGGAATATGCATGCACCATAGTATATGAGTGGTAATCAGAGGATGGAATAACTTTCAAGAGCTACTTTTCTCCTTCTATCGTTTGGATCCAAGGAACTAAACTCAAGTCATCAGGCTTGGAAGTAAGAGCCTCAAGCTGCTGAGCCTTCCCATCAGCCCCGTGTCTGCTTCAGCATAGCCACAGATACCAATCTATTCTTCAGAGCTTCTGGGCATCATATCTTATTGAGGAGTGTTTTCTACAGCCTAAGGTTCCTTCCTCCTAGTAATCTTTATCACTGCTTTCTTCAATCAGTCTCATAGTTTTATATAATGGGTTTCCAATCCAGTAACCGAATACATTCACCACTGGCTGATCAGATCACCCCATCCTTCAGCTCCCTTCAATCCTTCACCTTAAACTCATTTCTATGGTTGCACTTCTCTCTTTAGTCTGTCCTATGGCTTGATTGCTTTCTTGGGACCCACAGTTTTAACTGATATGCCTTTAAATAAAATGTGAGACTTCCATGGAAAAATTATTCCTCCCACCTCAAGTTCTCTTCAGTTTTTCTCCTATGTGATTTTAGAATTAACTTTCTAGATTTTTCAGAAAGATTTGCTTTTCTTTTATGTGTCTGAGTATTTGTCTGCATGCAGATATGTATGCACATATACCAACCATATGCCTGGTGTCCATGAAGGGCAAAAGAGAATGCCAGATCCTGTGGAGCTGGCATGGTAGCCAGGTGCATCAAATACTTTAGCTAGAGCTAACAGTTGATTGAGAGCCACACAACATGGCTGCAGGAAAACAAACATGGGTCGTCTACAAAGGGAAGCAAGCACTCTACTACTGAGCCATTACTTTAGCCCCACAAAAATGTCTGTGAGTGTGTGTGGTGTGTGTGTGTGTGTGCATGTGTCTCTCTCTCTGTGTGTGTGTGTGTGTGTGTGTGTGTGTGTGTGTGTGTGAAAGGTAGAGAGAGAGAGTATTCATATAATTTTTGTTCTGTTTTATTGTGCACTTGGTATCAACCATTCATACACCTAATTTATTAAAAACAAAAGCCTTTGTGTACAGAGCAAGTAAAGTGAATAGCATGCATCTGAGTTTAAGGCGTGTCTGTAGTCTGGGGGCACAGCCCAGAGGATAAGAGGACAGTACTGTATTTCTGCTTTTACATCACAAATCTAAATTTCTTTTTTTTTATTGAATTAAGAATTGTTCTTCCTTTTGTAACTTTCTTGGATTTTAAAATGCATTAATGAGAGATTAATTTTACCTAATTCCTACTTAATGTTTAATCTACATGTCTATTTTATTCTGTGAAATATATTAATTACAGTAAAAGGTTTCTTCAGGTTTGATGACTGTTTCTTCTCTAAGATAAATTCAACAGGATTAGACCTTATTTAGAGACTTTTCTCTGTTTGGACACCTAACTTCTGACATTATATTCCTGTTGTTTCTTTTTTGCTGCTTTTTATTGGAAGAAAAATGAAAAAGGAATTTGAAAGGTCTCTGTACATTCCTGCGATCTTGAATATAAGATGCATCTATTAAACTATTTTTTATATTTCTGCAGCTTAGTTAGAAGTGTTCTAGAACTGATGACAATTTGAGAATGATTTTCTAAAATATAGACTTTATATATACATATATACATGTATATATATATATATATATATATATATAGAGAGAGAGAGAGAGACAGAGACAGAGACAGAGACAGAGACAGAGGCAGAGGGAGTATTTAGATGAACATGGTGGCAGTCCATGTCCTTGGAGACCTAAAGAAAGTGTCAGACATTCAGGAGCTGGAGTAAAAGACAGCTGTGAACCTCTTGATGTGAGTGCTGTGCACCAAACCCAGGTCCTATACAAAAATAGCCAGCACCATTATATACAACCTAACAAAAATTTTTTGTTTCAGTTAAAAATTTTAAGTTATGTTTTTAAGTTTTCATTTGAGAAAGACTTAAAGAACATCTCTGGAGATGTTTAGAATGCATTTCCACGGCTGCCTACTTCATGGATTATGAAGCCAAGTTATTGGGTGCATAGTACTTGTTGCAAAATGAACTAAATAAAACCTACTCTCCAAAATGCTGCATTTTCCTGGGATACAGCAAAGGGCTTTTGACAGTGTGCTGGAAACTTTGCCAGAAAGAGTGAGTGAGGTTAGGAATAGGTTATAAAGTCTCTTCAGTGATGTGCTCTTGAGATGGGCTTTTGTTCTCTATGCAAGGGGAGCTATCAACTAGTCTAACCTAACTTTGGTAATAAGGTAAGATTTTGTTTTAGAATGATCACTCCAAATGTACTATAAGGATAATGGAGTAAGAAGAACAGACAGCAATGGGGAGGCACATAGGTTCTGAAAAAGCCAGAATAGAGAGACTATAGAACAAGTGAGAAAGAATAGTTTTAAAGAAGCCATACCCTGAAGCCACACAGCATCTGCATAGGTGTTCCACAGCATTGTTGACCCTGCAGCTCACTTTCGATATGATTCTACAGGAATCATATTGAAAGGCCCTGAGCATTCTATCGTTAAAAATTAATCTACAATAAAGAGAACTAAGAAACCTCCAAGCTGGGTGGGTCCCAACACATGCTAAATGATGATGTGACATGCTCCCTGATGAGCTCACACTTGGTGATGAGGAAAGACAGCATGCATGTGACAGAGGTAGCAAAAACAACTTTTTACCTGGCTGATGCCATAGCTAGATGCATTGATACATACAATGTAAGGAGGAAGGTTTGTTTGATCTTAGCTCATAGTTTCAGGGGGCTCAGCCCATGGTTGCTTGTTCCTGTGGAAATCACAGGAATATCATATTGGCAGAACTGTGTCAGAGACTGCCCCTCACTGCTTGGTGGACAAGAAACAGACAGGAAGGGATACAGGAAGGGCCAGGGTAGGACACTATCTTATTAAGATACCCCCCTAGCCACTTCCTCTAAGACCCCATACCTTAATTTTAATCCTGCTTAATAATGCCATTATAGTATAAATCCATCAAGGAACTATCTAGTCCATTGGTTAGGTAGGATTCCTGATTATCTAACCCTCCCTGGAAACACCCTTGCAAACACATCCAAAAGTACACTTCCTTCACTAGTCCCTTAGACATAACCCAACCAGACTGATCAAACTAGATATCACAGACACTGGCTGGAAGTGGGCACTGATAAAAGCCAGCGAGTTGAGATCACTGCATGTGGGCTGGGTAGGACAAATGGGCCACTGGCTTGGTCTCTCAGTCTTCTTTGACCCGTAAGAAGTGGAAATGGTCCAGTGGTGACAGATGTAGGCTGTTCATGTTATTGGTGCCTTTTCTAGCTCCTAAGCAAGGGATAGGAAGGTGGACATAGGCCAAGTACAATCAAACTGAGGTTCCATGGAATCTATATCTTCTAGAGGCTCCTTGATCTCAGAACCTAGTTATTGGTCTCTCCTCCTTCAGTCCTTTCTTCTGTGAGGAACATGTTCTGACATTGCCCATGCAGACCCATCATGGCTTAGAATCATACCACATCTTTCTCTCAAAGAGTCAGGTTAGGATGAAGCTACATCTCTCTCTCAAAAGTTAGCAAAGTGTGGATTCTTTTGGGAAGAGAGAAATAGAAGAAAAGAAATAGAGGAAACTAAATGTAGGCAATTCATTGCTGACCTTGAGTATTCTATTAGTAATACTTTAGGATCCCCTGATGTCTGGCTTTGATTATTTTTTTTCTTAATCGTTTCCCTTAAAAGAAAACCTGCCTATAGGATCAAAGACATCGACATACTTAGAGGAATGAATAGTCTAAGAGAAAAAAAAATGCCTCCACTTGCATTTTTGCAATTTTGCATGTAGAATTTGTATAAATGACACAACCTGGAACAACGTATAAACTGTTACAAAGATGAATACAGAGACAAGCAAGCGTCTACTGTAATTTCAGAGAGCAGTTTTCTTTCTCACAAACGTTATGAAAATTAGTAATTTCAAAAGGCTGTTGGCGAATTGTGCTATTAGCAACCTGGTACGGCAACAGTATAAATATATTAAATTTGAGGGAAAGGCGTTTTCAAATTCTTTAAATTATCTTTTTTTTTTCCATTTTCAAATTCTTTCTTGCTGTCAACATTCTGAAATCACATAGCTATAAAAAAGAAAAGAATAAAGAAAGAAAAAAATCCCACAAACCCTGTTTTGTTTTGAAAAATACAGAGGACTGATAATATTTGCCCTAGTGCCCAAGAGTGACAGAGGCTGGAAAGATGGCCACACCCCACTCATCAAGTCTCTGCCTTGCCACCAAGCATGGCATTTACATAACAATTCTACCGGTGAATTAAGAAGAAAGTGACACTGGGAGGCCATAGAACCAGAAGACATTATGTGGTGAAGTCCAGGTATTATTATAAGCAAGCCAGGTGTTCTGTACTTGGCCCTGGTTGTTCTGTGTTGCTTACCTTACATCTTTCATGGCTACTTCAGTAGAACATGCCTTTACTCCTGACTGTGAGTGAGGTTGCCACAGGTTGGGGGAAATAAACAGCCACAGTTAAAGGATGCTTGCTAGTTAGTTTTGTATGCCTGTGATTTCTTGAGAATTAAAAACCTTGCTGAAAACCATTGAAGGTTTGATTTTTCAAGCCCCAGAAAACTCATACAACTTGAAGCCCTCAAAATAAATATATAAACTGTGTCCTGGGAAGATGAGACTGTAGCTTATTTGCAGAGTCCATGACTAATATGCATGAAGTCTTGGGTTCATTTCCAAACCCACAAAACTAGGGCATGATGGCATATTCTTGTAATCCTGGCATTCAGGCTGCAAAAGCAGGAATATCAAAAGTTCAAGGTTACTGTTAGCTGCATAATGACTTGGGGTGATCATGGGCTACATAAAATAAAGTCTTTCTCAAACAAAATCTGATACATAAAAGTATATAGAGCTATTATTAAAGTATCACAGAAAATAAGAAAATTAAGTTTTCTTTGGAACAATATTAATCTTGGATATCAAGAAGCAAATAATATCTATGACTCTCTTAGTTGCCATTCTCCTGCCTTGAAAAGATACTGTGACCTAGGCAATGCCTATAAAAGAAAGCTTGCTTGAAGCTTGCTTATAGTTTTAGAGAGTTAGTCTATGGTCATCATAGTGGGGAGCAAGGTGCTGCAGCAGAAGCTGAGAGCTTATGTCCTGATCTGCAGGCAGCAGGCAGAGAGAGACACTGGGCCTGGAATAGACTTCTGAAACTTCAGAGCCCACCCCCAGTGACACACCTCCTCCAACAAGGCCACACCTCCTAATCCTTCCCAAACCGTTCACACATCTGGTATCAAGTATTCAAACATATGAACCTGTGGTGACCATTCTCATTCAAGTCGACCATAATGACCCTGTTACTGGGTCAAAAGCAGAACATACTCACAGAGAGGAGGGGCCCAATCAAAAAATCACCAAGCAGATAAGAAAGAAGCAGATCTACAATCTGACTCCACAAAAACAGCAAGCAGGTAGATTAGAGTCCCAGACTGAGACTCCGAAACATCAGCTTGAAAGACCTTTTTACACAGTAAGCATTTTAGGGGAAAAAAGTTTTAATAACTCAGGCATTTTTTAAAGGAAAAGAATTAAATTTCTGAAGTAGGCATGAAACAAGACTATGGAAATGCATATTTCAAAAAGAAATAAGTTGACAGAGCTCCAGAAATGAAAATCTCAGTCATTAAGCTGAGTGTAGATTAAGAAACAGATACTTAATGATCAGACATCAGAAGTAGGTACATACCAGGAGCCATTAATAAGCCTGAAGTTATATTTCCTTCCTCAGCATCTCTGTCTTTAAAAGGAAAATAAGGAAAACAATAATCATTATTTATGACTCAGAAATGCCCACTAATTGAAGCTCTCTTCCATAAATAAATGTGTCCTGTAGCATAGACCCATTATCACACCCAAGATGTTTAATACCATTACACCAGTGTTATAGAATATATGGTCCAAGTTTATGTTTACTCTTTTATCCTAGTAGGTTCTCCTGTGGAATTTTCCCCCAACCACACAACTTAGACCAGTTTTCTATACAGACAGACAAACAGATATACAGACAGACACACATACATACACACACACACACACACACACACACACACACACAGAGAGGGAGAGAGAGAGAGAGAGAGAGAGAGAGAAGACATAGGTAGGGTAGCTATCCTATGAAACATAGTCACATCTTAATTTTTCCAATATTTCCCCATGACTGGCTTCAGCTTAAGCATACTAATAAAACTGCTACAAAGACCACAAGATAACTTCAAGGGCTTCTTAGAATTTACTTAGCAAGCCTGTGTTGGCTGTGGTTTTAGTAATTCTTGGCACTGAGACTGCTGTCTGCCTACACAGTATACCCACCCTTTGGTATCCATGATGATTTGGTTCCAGAATCTGCAGATGCTCCTATATTCACACACATGGCATGGTCATTATAAGTAATCTGCCCACATCCTTTCATATCCACAAAAATAATTTCCAGGTGGTTTATGCTACCTACTATGGTAAAAAAAAAAAAAAAAAAAAAAGTTAGGTGAAGTGCTAGAAATATGGCTCGTGGGTTAACATTGCTTACTATGACTATGATAAACCAACATGGCCAAGAATGAGTTATGGAGGAAAGTTTGTATTGGTTTACAGTTCTTGAGGTAGCATCTATCATGGTGAGGAGGCATGACAGCAGTTGGCTAGAGCAGGGAGCCCTAACCCTAACCCTAACCCTTGGGAGGCTGACAACAGTTGGCTAGAGCAGGGAGCTGAGAGATCACATCTCAATTCCATACAGGAAGCTGAGAGAATGAACTAGAAATGGGGTGAGGTTATAAACTCTCAAATCCAGCTTCCCAGTGACATACACCAAATCCTAAATGTTCCATTGCCTCCCCCAAAGAGTACTACCAACTGGAGACTGAGTATTCCAATAAGCAAGCCTACAGCGGGCATTTCTCATTTGAATAATCATACTGCTCTTGTAGAAGACCTGGGGTTATTCCCAACATTCATATCAGGTGGCTCACAATTATGTGTAGCTTCTGCCCCACAAGATGCTCTGGCTTCCATTGGTACCTGCACACACGTGGTACACATAAATATCATGCAGGTCCACACATAAACATACATTTTTTAAAAAAGGAATTGTTAGGTAAGGGGTTGTTATACTGTTTAGGGAGTAATGGCAAAGGGTAAAGTTCATGCATGCTCAGTATACATGAATTTATTTTTCTAAGTGTTTTCTACTGAGGTTGTTTAAACCTATTAACTTGGAGCCCAGATACAGAAGTCTGGGCATACATTAACATTTGAAGGAATCAGAATTCTCCTTGAGAAAGGGGTCACAAATGTAGAAAGAGGAAAAGTGACAAATATTCCCCATGGTCCCAGAATAGATATGGGGTAATTATGAGGCGCTCAGGATTTTGTTAAAGACAGAAGGAATCTCAAAGGAACTATTCCACGCACTGGCTCTGGACACTGCTGACCTGAGTGGTGTGCACCTCAAATAGGAAGCAGCAGATCCTGAACCTGGATCCCATCTGGTAGGAGTCATTTGTCTATAATAGGAAACAGTGAGTTTCCTTGAATAAGTGGCTGATCCCATGCATGTGCTGGAAAAGATAATCTGACCCGGGACCAACTCATGACAAGGTCAAATGCTGATGAGCAACCTCAATAGATCCTCCTGCAAAAATCAGACACTTTGAATGTGGATGAAATAATGTTTTTAGTCTACAGGACACTGAGTGAAGACTGACCTGCAGCCTGTAGGTCAGAATCCTAGTAACATATCAACACCAGCTAATCTTCATGCAAAGTAATGGCGTAATAAGAAAATTTACCATTTTCTGAACATAAATGAATCAGTGAACTACTCACAGATTATCCTAATAAACCCCTACCTGGAAAACTCTTCAGAAAGATATTTACACAGTCATTATAAACAGATCAGGGTATAGGGATGGAAGAGAGGGCGGCCACTGCTTTCACCAGGTGGGTAGCCTTAGCCAGGGGGACAAATTGACATCATGCTGCTTCTGATGCAGCGCCATGGGAAATGTCCATCGTCACCAGAGTAATTAATTACTCTTCCACTCTGCATGCACCCAAGAGCTGAAAAGAAGCAGGCTGGCAGAACACAGAAGGGAATGGATCACACCTGAAGGCAAAGGTTGTCAGGGAGGGTTCCCTCCTCAGACAGGTGAAAATTCAACCCTGCTTCACCTTCTGCATCTGCTTGCCTCCCAAGACTCACTCTTTTATTGTTGTTCTGCTATATTGAGTCTCACTATTTAGCCGAGGCCAGCCTGGAACTCATGACCTTCCTACTTCAGACTCCTTCTCATTGCAGGTCTGGCTGAGAGACTTTCTGAAAATTATTGAGGATGAAGATGCTGTTGCCTCTCTGGGCACTTTCTGGCTAAGGCAGTAAGGATGTACTTTAATGTATGATAACGAACACTAAAGGAAGAAATGGTTCATTCTGACCCCAAAGCTGGTCCTGAGTGGCTTTGAGTTTGATGGAGTCCTTTAGAAGCAATCACACAATTTAGGGTGCTTACTTCATGCTCATGTCCTCACAGCTGAAACCCCCAGATTCACCTATAGTACAAGCCAGCTCCGATGGGTGATCGAGGACAATGTCCAGAGCCCCACGTACCTGAAGACCACTCTTGTCATCTCTCCTTAGATTCCACATGAAGCCTGAGTGGTTTCTAGGCATCAAGGAGAGACAGGAGGCTGCCAGAACCTTCTCAGAGGTCAGGGTGGCTGCATATGAGGTCACCAGGGATGCAGAGAGGTGTGTCCTCTTTTGGCTTCAGTGCAGAGGGTCCTGATGCCTCACTGCTTGTCTTTATTTTACCTTTCCCAGGATTTTTTTTTTTTTGGTCAGGTTGTAAAATACATACTCTCTCCCCAGGAGATTCTCCCGTTGTAGTGCAGTCCGTCTAAACAAATATGTATTTACAACAGGTTCTTTTTTAAAACATGCATTATGCAACTAATAGACTGGAATGAGTCTTTGGGGGAAGTGCCGCACAGTCTTGGCTGTTTTTTTGTTGTCTGCAACATTCACCTCTTTTATATAGCTATTTATTTTCTGCTGCTTTGGATGGTAGGGAGGGCTATGAGGAGGAGAAATCATCCACCCAAATATGAGCTACACGCATAAAACCTTGAGGTGGGCATCTCCTGCTAATGATCTTTGAGGCTGGTATGAATCTGAGCTCTATGCTAAAAGAAGTCAGAAAGGAGGAAAGACACTGCCTCCGATCAGTGACTCGCTTTGTAGACAAATTCCTGCCTTGGAATATTGTTTACTATTAGTGAAGGGAAGTCCCACTCAAGCTAGGAAACAACCTCATCATGTTCAGAAACAGAATCTCTATGGAAAGACAGCCCCAGAGATAATTAGTCCTACAGTTCAATGATGTCTGTGGGACCTGAAGTAAAGTTGGTCATTACCTTCCTTGCTTCTGTTTATGGGCATAATTCCTAATGTCATCTGCTGGTCTAGCAACAGTCACCCAAGGAAAAGAGCCTTCTTTTGAGTGACTTTAAAATAATCTAGCTTCATTCTTCCTCATCCCATGGCCTTCCTACAGCTAAGTCAATCACCAGTCAGAGAAATATGATGGTGAATTAGTTCTGACTTGATATCATCTACCTCTCATTTTGCATATTGCATTCATCAATATTTACCCTCTATCCTAATGGACTTGTCTTGTGCCATGATAAACTACTCTGACAAAAACAATTTGAGGAAGGAAGGAACTATATGGGCTTAGAGTTCAAGGGTACGTTCCATTACAGTAGGGAAGACAAGATGGTGGAAATCTGAAGCAACTGTTCCACTTCATCCCTAGTCAGAGAGAAGAGAGTAATGAAAACTTGTGCTCTGCTAGAGTCCCCTTTTGTAAGAAATTTAGGAACTGAGCCTAGGGAATGGTTTCACCCTCTGTGAGGGTAGCTCTGTTGACTTAATTAAGATAATCTCTCTCCCAGGCATGCCCAGAAGCTAACCTACTCTAAGTAACCCTCATGGATGTGCCTGGAGGCTTGTCTCCTTGGTGATTTTAGATTCTGTCAAATTGACAACTCTAACCATCAAATTCTAGTAGAAACTAAAATTAAGAATTTTAAAATCATGTATTCATTAGTCTAAGATGAGTCAAGCCAGTAGAAACAGCAGATAGTTGTGAAAAATAATTTTATTTTCAAGAATGCAAGCTAACATGGTATCTGTTCCTTATTACATTCCTGTTGCTCTTTAATGTCTGGTACAGGTTTGGTTTTTGTTTTTTTGTTTGCTCTTGTTTTCAGACAAGTTCTTATGTATCTCAGACTGGCCTGGAACTCACTGTGTAGCCACAGATGCCCTTGAACTCTCTCTACCTCCAACCTCTACCTACTGAAGGCTGGAACGACAGTCTTACAGGACCATGCCCAGATCAAGAGAGGAGGTTTTCTTATCTGCTTTTGTTTTCAGTCTATTGTGATGTATTGCTTGGTTGGAATATACCAAAATATGTGACTAGGTGCCATAAATAGGCTACTGCAGAAGAGATAATTTAATAACTCCTTTCGATGATTAGGGATATTCTTCTTTGATGCTACACTGAAACACACCAAGTCAGAACTGTTTAAATATTAGGTACAATGTAGCATCTGAAAACCCATCAAAGGAACATTTGTCTTGTCTTAAATCACCATCCATTGATCTTTCTTACTCTTTCAGCTTCTCATTCCCTGAGCAGGCTTAATGCTTCGATCCTTTAGAAAGTATTGGTTCATTGAATCATATGGCTCTCCCCAGATTAAAGACACCTTGTTCTCTGGTGCCAAACACTGTCTTCCCTAACACTGTTATTGACCCCAACAGAATAGTTTGAAATATGGGGGTAACAGTAAACTTAGGGGTCAAATGTTACTCTTCTTACAAATATAATTTTCCTCAAAAGCTTAAATTTCATCACTGGTGATAAGCATTAGCTGTTTTCTTTTGGTTTTGTCTTTCAGCTTTCTTTTCCTTTTCTTTTTTTTTCTTTGTCTCTTGTTTTGAAAAATATCTACCATGAACGCCTGTCTAAATAAGTAGCCTACATGAGGAAAGACTGAATACAGGTAAAGGACAAGAGGCATGAAAGAGGATATAAAGCTAATTGATATTCTAGTTCTAACTCTGTCATGGGCTTTTGGGGTCTTGGTGGTAGATAAGTGCATAAAAGCATTCAATACTGAAAGTGTACATTTTAATATGAAGCTTCATAGCTTCATTTTTGAACATTAATACTGTCTAGAAGTTCATTAAGTTGGATAGAGTTCGAGTATGGTTAAATTTTGTTGTATGTTATTTTATTTGAAAGGTTATTTTGTAATGAGTTTTTTTTTTAATTAAAAGAAAGCAATAAGGGCTGGAGAGACAGAGCAGTGGTTAAGAGCACTGGCTGCTGTCCCTGGAACTTGAGTTCAGTTTCTAGAACCTCCCCACATGGTAGCTCACAGCTGCCTGTAACTCCAGTTCTATGGACTCTGAAACCCTTTCCTGACTTTTGTGGGCACCAGACATGCACAGAGTCCACAAATATCTATGTAGAAAAATACCAACAGACACAAAAATAAACAAATACAATTTAAATTAATATTCCCACAGGGAATGAGAATAATACAGGTGTCCCATTTGGAGTCCTTTCAAGGCTAGACTCACTTCTGCTAGAATGCTGAACCATTGTCAACAGAGTTTAAGCAAGTGACTGGACCAGGTGGTGCTCTGATGAGATGGAGTTCATCTGTCTGCTCAGGGGGTATTGTGAGGAGCATGTATTTCCCAGGGAAATTATAATGAATGAAGTATAAGTCCAGTGATGCTGGGAAACCATTTTGTGGAGAGTCAGGAAGAGATGGTCGTGGCAAATGCTGCAAATAAATTGTCATAGACTGGGGTGGGGCAGACTGCAGATGCCAAGAGGCTGCTGGTTACCAGCACGGGGTTCAACTATGCTTAGATGATGAAACACCTGAATTCAACCTTCACCAATTCTGGGTTGTAGCTCAGCCACAGAGCACTTGCCTGGCATTTGTGATACATTGCCTTTGATCTTTAACAATGAAAATAAAAACTTTTTTAAGTAGCTGTGATTGTACCAGTAGGTAAAATTAGCCACATTAAGGAGAAAGAGAAGTGCGACATGTTATTCTGACATTCAGACCCACTGATAACCAGGTTCACGGAAATCACCCTTGTATCCTGGGTCAGAATAAGATGAATAAGGAAAAAAAGTGTCCATACCCCTTGAAGGGATCCCACAGGGACCAGGTCTGTTCATTACAAACAAGCCAGGCAATTTGCTTATATTCAGCTACCTCCAGTGAGTCTTGGTTCCCAAAGAAAACTCCTAATGTAATCAATGCAAGGCCTATAAATCATAACACATCTTATGGTATTAGTAAAACATTTTAAAATTCATAACTGATCAAGTCATAAAGTCTCTTGATAAATAAGACCCCACATAACAAGTTCTGAAATACTATGAGACCTGGTAAAAGAATAAACCTGTTGAATAAATCTGCTATGCAAAAAAGAAAATAACAACAAAAAAAACCCAAACTCAAGGTGATATATAATGGAAGTCTTCTTAAACAAAAACCAGAGAAAACAGTAAACCTGCTAAAAAGCTCGATTTACTGCCCTCCAGGGCCATATTTTTCACCTGTTCTTAAAGCCGCCAGATGACTCAACCTGTTTAACCTTTGTAGTCCGTCTCCCCAGCAACTTCCCCCACTCTGTTCCCATCACTGTGAATGTAAAGAAACCCCTAAAGACAGTGTCAAACAATATTAAATCATGACAACCAAACATTAACATGCAGAGTTTATCTCCTTTCCCATTTAAACCACTCTTTCTCAGCTACCCCACTGTCTTAGGGTTTTACTGCTGCGAACAGACACCATGACCAAGGCAAGTCTTATAAGGACATTTAATTGAGGATGGCTTACAGGCACAAAGGTTCAGTCCAGTATCATCAAGGCAGGAGCATGGCAGCATCCAGGCAGGCATGGTGCAGGAGTTGCTGGGAGTTCTACATCTTCATCTGAAGGCTGCTAGCAGAATACTACCTATTTGAATACAATACTATTTGAAGGCCACACCTTCAAAGCCAGCAAGCAGCACCTCTTTGGGGCCCCTACTTGAGCTCCTGCTCTGATTGGGCTATAACATGAAAGTGCAAGCAAAATATACTCTTTGTTCCCCTAGTTGCTTTTCATCATGCTGTTGGCTCACAGAAATAGAAACCCTAAGACAGTGGGTGAATGGAGCAAAAATGGCTTGATCGTAGCTGCATTACCAAACCCCAGCTCAACATGGGTGGCAGTTCATGAACCCTGAAGACCTGGAATCAATGTATAACCTGAAGGCAGCTCAACAGGTCTGAGAGTGTGTCTTTTTTGAAGCTCAGCTTGTTTGAACCTTTTCCAGGCAGCTCAGCTGTCTCAAACTAACTCTCAGCTGTCCTCACTGCTCATACAAGCCTGGGGAGAGATCAGCCTGGTGTGACTGGTCAGTTTCAGGGACTTCCTGAAACTTTTGATTTGTTTATTTCATACCTTTTAATTAGCTGCCTGTTAGAACACCCTGTATCTTAACCTAACAAGCTCTGGAAAGAATGAAATGTTTTACCTCTTTTTAGAATAACTGGCATCTTAACCAGATCCTCTACAGGATGAAATGCATCAACTGGGGGGAGGAGGGGATTGCTACACACCAGCCTTCAAGAGGGAAGTTAGGTGAGTGATGCAGAAAGACTAACCATGGTACTCAGATGAGCTCTCTCCTCCAAACTACATAGGCAAATGTTAAGGGAAGGAGGATACATGCATAAATCTCTGAAAGAAGTACCACTTGGGAACAGCTTTAAAATTGCTTTGTGTACTCACCTTCTTTGCCAAGTCCTACATATCAGCTGGGAAAGTATTAACAAGCACTTAAAAACCTACACAGGCAACCATGTAACAGCTGAACTTCAAAAGTGGACCCCTTGGGAAGCTGCACACTGATTCCAGCAATTTATCCATAGCAGAAGTGATTTCTTGAATTTATCTTTGGAGAGTTCCTTCAAGCTAATTTTGCCAGCCTAACCTGAAATAATACCCACCACCACGGTCACCTTCATCATCGTCATCATCAATATCACCATCACCACCACTACCACTACTCCAAAACTGGCTTTTGGGATGTTGTTATTTGCTGAGGTCTTCATCTTTCCCAAGCCTTGTGGCAGGATCAGGGGATAGAGAATTTGCTGAACTAGAGACCATACTTTTATGAAGCTAACAAAGACTGAAATAGCACAATGTGCTCAATTTTTTTTTTTTTACTTTTTAATTCACCAACATGTATTAATTGCACAAGTTAAAGTAATTCACTATGATATTTTCATGCATGCAAATATCATGCATGAATTATGTCCACACTCCCCCAGACCCTCCCCTCACTCTTCCCTCTCTCCATCTTCCTCCCTTGCAACCTACCTGACCCCTAGTAGTCTCTCTTCTACTTTTAGACAATCTTTTCTTTTAGTTGCCCCACTTAAAGAAAGTATGTGGTGCTGGGCAGTGGTGGCGCACGCCTTTAATCCCAGCACTTGGGAGGCAGAGACAGATGGATTTCTGAGTTTGAGGCCAGCCTGGTCTACAGAGTGAATTCCAGGACAGCCAGGGCAAAAAAAAAAAAACAAAAACAAAAACAAAAACAAAAAAAGTATGTAGTATTTGTCTTTCTGAGTCTGGTTTATTCTGTTCCTTATTTTGCTCTGGCTTATTATTTGCTCCTTTATTTCACTCATATTTCTACAAATGACATAATTTCATTCTCTTTTATGTTTGAAAAATACTGATGTAATAGTGTGTATGAATGTGTATATATGTGTATGTTTGTGTGTGTGTACGTGTGTGTGTTACTTTTCCTTTGGTTGTAATAAAATAACAATATAAATAGCTGAAGAAAAGAAGGGTTTACTTTAGCCCAGAGTTCCAGAGTGCAGTCTGTCATAGTGGGGAAATCAAGGCAGCAGGGACTTGAAGCAACCTGTCACATTGCATCCATGGTAAGGAAGCAGAGTGAGATGAATGTTCTTGCTGGTTTGCTTCCCCTTTTTATCTAATGCAGGACCCAAATCCAGGGCCTAGTGCTTCTGTCCATTCGGCTGACTCTTCCCACCTCAATTGACTTAATCAAGGTAATTCCTCCTGGACAAGCCTAGGTTTCATTATCTAAACTAAATAATCCCTCACAGATGTCCTGGAAGATTTGACTTCATTCACTTCAAGGTGATTTCAGGTCTTGGCAAATTAATAATATAATAATACACACACACACACGCACACACACATTGCCACCCATTCATCTGTTGAAGAACATCTAGACTGAGTCCATAGCTTGGCTATGGTAAAAAGTGCCATGGAAAGCATGGGACACTACTACTGTTTGGTGGCATAATCCTTCTTCGCCCATGAATGAGAAATGTGAGAAATGTCCCCCACAGGCTCATGTATTTGAACTTGGTCCCCAGTTGGTGGTGTTAGTTAGAAAGGAAGTGGAACCATCAAGAGGTGGAGCTTTGCTGGTGGGATGACATCCCTGGGTAGAAGTACTGAGAATTTGTAGCATCACCCCCACCTCTCATTCACCCCCCTGCATTCTGCCTGTGCTTGGGGATATGACCTCTCAGCTTCCTGCTCTGGCCACCCGGTGTCACATTTCCCTATTGTTAAAGACCCGTCCTCTGGAGCCACAAGCCAAAATAAACTCCTCTACACATCACAGCAATAGAAATGAACAAATAAGTGTATTCACTTAACAGTGGGATGGAGTAGAGTTCTAGTTTTGATTTTTTTTTTTTTTTTTTGAGGAGCGTCCGTACTGATTTCCATAGCAGCTGCACTGATTTGCATTCCCACTAACAATGTAGAAGTGTTTACTTTTCTCCAATCCTTGAAAATTTTGGGATTTCTTTACTCTCATGGATATGCCAAAGATACTATGTCTGGAGGTTTTTCAACTTTCTCCAAAGCAGATGATGATATAAAAAGCGAATCATTTGAGGATAATCTTTCCTTCTGCAGAGCCAGGGTATTTTATAAATGCTTTATTGATTTATAACTCACACACTTTAAAACTTCACCTTTTTAGGTGTGTGTTTAAGTGGACTTTGGTCTTGCTGACTTACTTCATTATCCCCATTCAGAACAGCTCTGTCGGCCCACCTATGACTTATCTACCTGTTAGCTCTCATGCCTCACTTTCTTAGTACAACCTCCCAAGCCAGAATATTCTTCCTGGCCTTATGGCTGTCAGTTATGGGTGCTTCATATAAATTAAATTATACCAATCGAGTCTTTTTGTATTGTCTTCTTTTTAATTAGTATAATGTCAATCAGAGTTACATCTTTGGATTTTAGATTCTTATTTTATTTCCTGGGATTTTTTTTTTTTTTGGTACTTTCATTATGTAGCTATCCTGTATTTGGTTTATCTTTTTATTACTTTATATTTGGTTATTTTTGCATCTAAGCTGTAACAAAAATGTGCTGCACACAAATTGTTGCAATGATCTCTGTTTTCATATGTGAATAATGTGTGTGCACACATGTGTGCGTGTTTGCATATGTGTGCATGTGTGCGTTGTGTGTGCATGTGTGTATGTGCATGTGTGTGTATGTGTGCATGTGTGCATGTGTGCATGTGTGTCTGTGTATGTGTGCACGTGTGTGTGCATGCGTGTGTGTTCATGTATGTGTGTATGTGTGTGTGTGTGGGTTTATGTGAACTGCCTGATGTGTGTATTTGAAGAAGAGAACCTGGGTCTCTGTAAGAGCAGCAAGTGTTCCAGAGCATCAAGTGTTCATAACCACAGAGTCAGCCCTCCAGCCCCAGACTTTCATTCCATTGTGGTGTCTTTTGAAGGTTTTAATGTGGATAACATCTGATATGCCTTAATGTTTCCTCTGACCCTTCTTAACCCTTAGTGGATAATTAACCCAGCATGCTTTATTATTCATTATAACTCTAACATCATGACTACCATCTTTTTGGAATTATATCTTGTATATGGTGTGAGGTAGGGCCAAGATCTCTGTCTGCCTGTGGATGAGCAGTTTGCACAGTCTGATAAAATCACCACTCTCTCTTGATTCCTCTTGGCAGTTTTGTTGACAATGAGTAGATTATGAGTAATACATATGTGTTTCTTTCTTTTGACCCCACCACATGTACATGTGTGTTCATCTCCACCCTCTGCGTCTCCCACCCTGTATTACTACTAGGGCATTAAGTGAATTTAGTCAGGGTGGCATATGACGAATCCAACTTGATTCTTCTCTTTCAAGGGTCATCTCTTTGTGCTGGTTGCTTCCATTTACATATGAATGATATGATCAGCTTAAAATGTCAGTGAAAAGCAATGTGGGGTTTGAATGGATGCCACAGTAAGCTATAGTTCTATAAGAGAAGTATGGCCTAATCTGGTGTCATATCTACCCATGATCACGGGGTCATCTACCATGTATTTGAATTTGCCTTGGTTGTTTTTCAAGCATGTTTTATAGTTTTCATCAAGCCTCTTAGTTGTTTACTAAATTAACCTAAGAACTCAAAGTAGCTTTTGCCTCTATTAGACAGGAAAGTTACTAATTTTACTTTTTCTTAGTTCAGTGTGAATGTGTGGAAATGCATAATGGTTTTGTACATGAACCTTAAAAGCCTATACTGAATTTACTCATTCTACACATGATACACACTTGATCTTAGCCAAAAGGCCAAGAAAAATTCTAACAACTTTTTTTTTTTTTGAGGCAGGGTTTCTCTGTGTAGTCCTGGCTGTCCTGGAACTCTCTCTGTAGACCAGGCTGGCCTCCAACTCAGAAATCCGCCTGCCTCTGACTCCCAAGTGCTGGGATTAAAGGTGTGCGCCACCACCGCCCGGCTCTAACAACTTTTTAATACATGAAAAATTTTAGGAAATTTTAACCCAAGGGACATTTTTTTTCTTTTTAACTGGATATCTTCTAGTTATTTTTCTCTTATTTCAATTTTATGTTGCTTGTATTTATGTCTGTCTCTATGTGATATATACAGTATAGCACATTCCTGAAGGTGTCCTCCGAGGTCAGAAGAGGACATTGGATCCCCTGGAACTAGAGTATCAGGTTACTGTGAGCCACCATGGGGGTTCTGAGAAATATCCCAGATCCTCTGGAAGAGAAAAAAGAGTTCTTAACTGCGGTACCATTGTACAGCCCTTCTTTTTCTTATTTGATTTCCCTTTTCTAGGAATGTTAAGGGATTTTTCAACACTGTAGCAGGTCATCTAGCTACCCATCAAGAAATGTGGGGGGTTGTTCTTTACTTTATTTTGTTATTTTGGGTTTTTGAGACAAGGTCTCACTATGTAGCCCCAGCTCGCCTGGAATTGTTATTTAGATTAGGCTGAACTTGAACTCAGACATCCACTGGCCTCTACCTTTGGAATGCTGGGATTAAAGTCCTGCATGCATACACTATCACACTCAGTCTACACCCATACCACCCTGAACATCTCCTAGACTGTGGTCTAAGAACACTGGCTTCCAACAGGTCCTGTGGATATCACTTTCACAAATACTTCATTTATTTATTTATTTATTTACTTATTTATTTATTTATTTATTATCTTTTTGTTTGTTTGTTTGAGACACAGTCTCACATAGTCTTAGCTAGTCTTGAGCTCATGATGAAACCAAAAGAACCTTGAATTAACCCCCTGCTTTCACCTTCCAAGTGCACATATTGTAATTTTAAGTCGCTAGGCAGCGCTATAGTTTCCCACTCGAATTGCTACCTTGGACCACTGCATTATTCACCAGTCACCAAGAGTTGTCTTCCTCAATGACCAGGGACAAGCCTTTCCCACTTGAGGGAGCTTCTGCTCAAAGGCACAAGTCTTATAATCAGGACTTTGAGAGAAAGATTCCCCCAATAAGGGAAATATTGATACTTCTCAGGAGTGGGGAGCTTTAGTGAACCTTATATGTCCCACACCTGCGCTCTTTGTGAAGTTGGTGCTTTGAAGAACTGAGGAGAGGGCAGGGCAAGGCAAGGCAGGTTCAAGCCTCTTTGGCTTTCTTCTCCCCAGGACTCAGCTATTTTCCCTCCCATTGCTGGAGGTTCTTGATTGGTACTCAGAGTCATGCTGAGGTTAACATAGGCCTTCATTCATGTTCTCCTGGCTTTTCTAGAGGCAGATTTTGAGCAACCCTGACTGTGCAGCTCTTTGTTACTCCTCTGACTGCCTCTTCCTTCCTCCTCCTCCAAACCAGCCAACACCCTCACCTAATCTGGACATTCTCTGCATGCAGCTAAGATGTGCTCTGCACAGCCTCCAGATGAGGATAGCTGGAAGCCTTCCTGCAATGCCTTCCAGTGAGGTGAGATCAAAATCCTTGACTCCAACAGTAAAGTAAGGACAAAAGGATAGTTGGTATTTGACTAAACTATAGCTTTGGTAAATTACATATGTGAGAAACACTCATTGTTGTTGTTGTTGTTGTTGTTGTTGTTGTTGTTCTTCTTCTTCTTCTTCTTCTTCTTCTTCTTCTTCTTCTTCTTCTTCCTCTTCCTCTTCCTCTTCCTCTTCCTCTCCTCCTCCTCCTCCTCCTCCTCCTCCTCCTTCTCCTCCTCCTCCTACTCCTCCTCTTCTTCTTCCTTCTTCATCTCTTCGAAATGGTATTTGATGAAATCAAGTGATGTAAATCCCCACAGGACATTTTGATCTGCAACCCCAATGCAGAAATCCATAAGAAGCAAGTATTCA
Organism: Mastomys coucha; assembly: GCF_008632895.1. NCBI lineage: Eukaryota > Metazoa > Chordata > Mammalia > Rodentia > Muridae > Mastomys > Mastomys coucha. Next base: position 28,418,230 of record NW_022196904.1, read on the forward strand.
AAGGCAATCCTGAAATCATCAGGAACAATTAACCACTATCACATCGCTAAGTCCCCAAAGCAATTAGGAGTGACTCAGACCCCAAGCGGGACACTTAGGCCTCCTCACTTGCCCTCCTCCCTCTCAACACTATCCTGAGCTGTCTTCAGTGCTCATTCCTTGGTTTGCTTTTCTTTCCCAACAGTCGCCAGCATCCGCTCAGATGGCACGATCCGTTCCTTCAGAGCCATTTTTTCTAAACATAAGCAGGCTGCATTTAAAACTCCCCAGCTCATCCGTCTTCATTTGAGGACTGGGTTAAAAAACAAAATTAATGATTGCTATCAGTGAGACGACGAGCGGCATCTTTGGTGAAAAGTAGGTCTGCCACGATTGTCCAAGGCTGACATCTTTCACCAGCTGGAAATGGCTGGATGTACTTGTAAACATTATTAAAAATAATAACTTAATGTTTCCTTCCTGTGACTCGCTAGCATTAGCAAGGTAGTTCCAATTAGTATTTCCTCTGAGTGAGGGAGGCCTTTCTACTTCATTTCATTTAAAAGGGGATTTGTTTTCTAATTTTTTTCCTCTGCCGTTGTCAATAATAGAACAGAGCGGCGGCTACCTTCCTCCCATCATGTATGCCTTGCAAAGCCAGAGCAAAGGAATATGCATCTTTGATTTTATTTGTTTTAGCTGTGCTTGTTCAGAGGAAGAGAAGACACATTTACATCCCCGTGGCCGAGATGGGATCGTGTGGAGTTTTAAAATACAAGTAAATCACATAGAGGGACTAAATCATTTTGTAGCATTTTGAGATTGAAGGCGAATCATTCAATGATAAATTAGTAAGAATGGTTTAGAATAGTGTGCTTCTCCAGTGAGAAACCCAGCTCTGAGTCCCTTCGCAGGGAAGAAAGAAAGAGAAGAGAATGGAGAACTGGGGAATGGAAGAGTAGGTGCTACCACCCCCCAGGTACTCTGCAGGTCAGCCCTCCCTCCAGTTCTAATGAGAACCCCTTTAGTGGATTCACCGTGCTTTATTACAGTCAAAAAATATGCCTCTAAATGCTAAGCGACTGAGGCACGCATTAGTCCAAATGCAAAGCTGCAAAAATGTGCTTGGCAGCCTCAAGGTATGAGCTGCTTCCGATTCCAACACAAACTTGGTGAATATTCCGACTGATTATGTGGGGCGAACCAGGTGTCATTTACTCATGTGAACATGGAACTTGCATATGCAACACGATCCCACTCCCTTGTTTATCTTCTCCTCCAAAAAGCCTCCCAAAGCCAGGTGCTGGCGTGCAGGCTGCTCACAAACGTGTAGTTCACGTCTCAGCTGTGCAAATGACTGTCCTGGGTGAACTGACATCCACGGGACTCTTCAGTATCAGGAGAAAGCGAATCATCATGCAGAGCATAGAAGGCATTGTTTACATCAATTAAGCCTGGGGGTTGAGGGTCCGGGCGGAAAGGACCATATAAATCTGATTGTTTTCTTTTAAAGTGCTTTTGCTGGGGAATCTGCAGGTCAAAGTTGAGGCAGAACAGAGGAGGCTGAACCTGTCAAAGATCACATGTCTTGGGAGGGGTGCTACAGGTCTGTTTGTGTTCTGATACGTGATAGCATTTGATAGTGCCAGCAACTGACAAGGATCAGAGGAATGGAGGAGGCGAAGGAGCCCTGGATGCCACCAAATAAGAAAGAAGCTTCCTGTTGGGCGGTGGGAGGTATTCTATACTCATCCCTTGGGAGCTGAGAAGGCAGAGAAGTCTACAATAGAAGCCTGTGTGGAGGAAGGAACATGACCACCACCCTGGAAGGGTCTCTCCAGTGCATAACTTTTCTGCTGCAGTGCAGACATGTAGGCTTCAGGCATACTCTCTGCTCAACTCAACAATGGTCTGGCAGAGGCTGCCTTGTGTGGTGGTCAGTGCTGAAGTCTCTGTCAGTGACATGTAAACAGGCTGTAGCTCAGGATGGGAGAGGTGAAGAGAGGTTCTGCTTATTTAATTCTGACATCATTCAGATATCTTGCCAGGATTAGGACGTCGAATTGGGCAGTCATATTTTGAGCCATTCCTTGACGTGAAACCCGCAGGGCACGGGTAGCCTTGTACATTCCAGCAGGTGGATGCTAGAGAAAGCCATGAGGACAGGAAGGAACCAGAGTGGGGCCTCTTCTAGAAGAAATGGAGAGAACTCAAGAGAGATGATAGCAGAAGAGCAGACAGGAATAGAGGAGACATATGCAGCCATATGGGAGGAAGAATAAGAACATAATGGGCGTGTCTGGTTTTTGACCATGTAGTACATTCTTGGGGAGAGATCTCTAGAAACATTGCCTTCTTGTCTCCGAGCAAGAGAGTCTCACAGTGAAGACTACTACAGAGTCTGACGTGGAGTTTTGCTATGGACTCTCAGGACCCCTCACCGGATCCCTGAAACTTGCACTAACCTCAACCCTAAACATTTGGGAAGTGACAGGGATTCAGAAGCATTCAAAAAACCAATCCTGCTTCTTCTTAGTCTCTCCTAGAGTGACCTCAAGGAGTGGGAGACAGGGACATGGAAGGCAACCATCCCCAGTAGCTTTACTCCTCCCTGTACTCAAAATGCATGGCATAAATGATGGGAGGCTGGGCGGGCTCATTTTGACTCATGGCTCCAGAGTTGCTAGTCCATTCCACTGTGGTAGGGTATCCCTTATTGTGGCGTTCAAGGAGCAGAGAAAGGCAATGCCTGAGCTCTTGGTTTTCCCCATGCTCCAAGTCCTCAGTTTGCTGGATGGTTTACTTTGCTGAGGGTCCTCCTTTAATTCTTTCCAAAAACACACTGAAAGAGGACACTGATTACTCTGTGTTGTTGTGAATAAGATACCTGATTAAACCAACGTATAGAAGGAAGAATTTATTGTGGCTCATGATGTCTGGGAGTCCAGATCCAGAAGCCCCCACAGGCTCCCAGAGCAGTGATCCAACAGAGGAGCAAATGCTCAAAACATGAGCCTGTGGGGAATGGCACACACTCTAAGCACCACTTAGACATGCCTAGAGACATGTTGGAATCTCCTACATACTTGTCAAGTGGTGCCAACAGTCTAGACTTGCCTTCACACCATCTTTTTGAGTGGCTCCAAGCATTGCAGACTTGCCTATGGCATACCATTGACGATCCCGTCAATGTTCTATCAAGGCAACCCTTAATTAAAGCCAGCATCCTGAGGCATGGTATCACCAATAGCTTCGCAGACTAAATTGGGACTTTCCATTTCCCCAGAATGAATACAAGCCATTGTTTTCAGAGGAATAAAAAGATACCGTTTTCCAAATCAGATTTGCTCCCCATCTGATTTTGAATTTCTGACTGCAGAATTAGCGTGGGGCAAGGAGCCTTCCTGGATCAACATAGGCTAATCGGCTATCAGACGACCCAGAGATAAAATACGTGGTCTATACTGTGTAAAGAAGGAAGGAAGTGGCCAAGTCTAAAAGCTCAAAGTTCCAAGCAGAGGAGGGTGACAAGGGAAGAGACTGCACCAGAGAACGCCCTGCCTGCCGTGCCTGCTGATTTGTTAGGTCTCTCAATGTTTGTTGTGTGACAAGTTGGACTTTGGTACAAGGTCAGCTCTTGAATCTTGATTATGTTTTTTTTCCCCTTGAGCCAAGAGACATTGATCTGTACATCTGGTTTACCTTGTTTTCTTAGCCATTTGTGACACAGTACAACAGTTCCCATCGAAAAAAGTGTCATGTAAATAAATTACAACTTAGGACGTATACATTAAATAATTTTATAAATGAACTTTAAAAATGAAGGAATAAAAAAAAATGCCAGGCCTGGTGTGTGGAGCCACAGTGATTATTCTGATCATGTTGTCATGTGTAATGAAGCACAGGCCCATCATTAATCAAAAGAACCAATCAGATAACTAATTTAGGCAATATTCTTTACAACAGGACATGTCGGTCAGTAAAAATGCATTAAAATAGCAAAAGATCAATAGCCGCCACCAGGGGCTGTGTTTACAAACCAGCCTTAAACTTTAGGGCATTAAATTCTCAGTCATATTGGGTATCTGTTTGGTAAAGATAAAGGAAAACTTTAGAGAAATGAAAGCTCTTTTTATGGTTAATAGTGGAGTCATAATGTATACTGTAATAAATGGGCAGAATGTTACATTATTTTGTGATGAATGGCCAAAGTGTCCCAACTCCCTTCAGAAGAACTATCAAGACTCACTTTTTTTTTTTTTAAAGAAAGATCATAGAATGAATGGGATGTACACATTTGTTCAAAGGTGGTAACAGGAGCCAGGCAGGGTCCTGATTGTTTAAAGACGATTTATGTTTTAGTCTCTGGAGTCTGGGACCATGGTCAGAGCTGGCACAGGGCACGTAGTGCTATTTCTACTGCACCTGCACCTGAAGTCACCGTTATCACTCCAGAAGGTGGTCCAGCCTCCCTGCTGTAAGCCCCTATGCCAGAGAGCCAGCAAGGTCACTGTTTATAACGGGAAGATCTGAGGCATCTTCCTTTCCCATTCCAGAGGAAACACCACTGTTGACACTGTAAAGCTCAGAGTCTGCTAGAGAGACACTTTTCTACCTGGGCCTTGTGGTACAGGCCTATTATAATCCCATCTACCCTGGGAGGGTAGGATCACAAGTGTTCACTACCAGTTTGAGCCACAGGTTCAAAGGCAGTCAGAGAAACCTAGTGAAACCCTGTCTCAAAGTAAAAGCTGAATGGGAGACTGGGGGTGAGAGGTACAGTGGTAGTCAGCATGTATGATTTAATCTGATGAGGGAGGGAGGGAGGGAGGGAGGGTGGAAGGGAGGAGGGAGAGAGAGAGGGAAAGAGCCTCAAGGTCCTGTTGCCTTTAGTTTATGAGTCAGATTAAAGCAGTGCTGGAAGTAGGTATATGGCAGATCTCTTGCCCTCCTATGAGAGAGTCTTTGACCACTGCTGACATGTACTGACATGTCCCAAGTTCTTCTAAGGCACATAACATGTTTCTCATCCAAAAATAACCCCAGGAGAAATGTATCCATCATTGCTTAATATATGCAAACATTTATACAGCACCTACTATGCGTTACAGGATATTTGATCACACTGTGAACCTAGAGATTATGCTATTTGCTGAAAATCCTGTTTTTAGATGTGGTGTGACTCAGCATTAGCCCATACCTTTAATCTAAGAGCTTTCTGGGTGAATATTGAAAACAGGATTAAATAAAGTCAACCACGGGTCAAGAGGCAAAGCAAGCAACCCGTTGACAGGAAGCGAACATAGGATTATTAAGAAAAAAGCATAGATAGTAACATGGAGTCAGGAGGATGGATAGAGAAGAGCACAGGGAGTAGAAGGAGGTGCATTCAGTTTGAAAGAGGTTTTCTGAGACAGCGTGATAAGGGAATTCCTTCTGGAACATTAGTTGAGGAGATAGGTCAGCTGGGTGCTTCCTGTGCTTCTCTGAGCTAGCTAATATTCACCAAACATCTGGCTCCCAGGATGAGTCCTCATGGGTAAAATCAAACCACTGAGATTTTGTTAAAAATCAACAACTATGTGCCAGCAGATCTCCCCATCTCAATTTGAAACCCAGAAAGGGGGACAAAGACATCATAGCTTGACCAATGAGCGGCACACAGAATGTGGTATCTCCTAACTGGAAGAAAGAATAAGAAGGAAGGGTGTGGGGGAAGGGAAAGCAACTGGGGGGAAAGGGAGAGGAAGGGAGATTCCCCCACACTTCATTCCTTCTTGTTGGTGCTTCAATTTGTCTGCCCATTTCTGTGCAGACTTACACATTTAGAAAGCAAGGTGTCTGCACTTACACTGTAACTCTTCCCCTCTTGTTTATGATTTTTGTATTTGGTATTTCGTATTTGTAATGGATGACACTGGGGATTATCCAGCTAAGCAAAGCCAGACTCATAAGGACAGACATCACTTGCTTCTGCTCAAATGTAGAGTGTGGATTGTATATATGCATGCAGTGTGTATATTCCAAATATGTAGGTTGTAAAAATAAGCAGGGAACTAAGTGAGGTAAGGAAGCAGTCTGTCCTGCTTACATTTCTATTGCTGAGATAAGACACTTTGACCAAGGCAACTGATAGAAAAAGCATTTAACATGGTGTTTATGGTTCCATGACCATTATGGCATGGAACAATGCAGCAGGCAGGCAGGCAGGCAGGCATGGTCCTGGAGCAGTAGCTGATAGTTTACATCTGATCCACAAATAAGAGCCAGAGAGAAAGCTAATTGGGAATGGCATGCATGAGCTTTTGAAACCTCAAAGTCTGCCCCCAGTGAAACACCTCCTCCAGCAAGGCCACACCTCCTAATCCTTCCCAAATAGTTCCACCAACTGGGGACTAAGTATTTAAATACATGAGTCTATGGAGGCCATGCTCATTCAGATCACCACAAGGCCTAAAACAGGAGAAGAGGATAAGCAAATGCTGTGTTCTTGTATAAGTGAGACTTAAATTTAATCTCTTTAATCTCTCTCATCCTCTCTCTCCTTCTCTCTCTCTTTCTCTCTCTCTCTCTCTCTCTCTCTCTCTCTCTCTCTCTCTTTCTTTCTTTCTCTCTCTCCCCTTTCTCTCTGAGTAGTCAGGCAAGACACAATAATATATGTAAATGTAAAGATGCTCATTGTACCAGTCAGAGGTCTCTAGTATCACAGAACTTATGGAATGTCTCTATATATATTAAGGAAATTTATTATAAGGACTTACAGTCTGTAGTCCAACTAACCCAACAATGCACAGCTGTAAATGGGAAGTCCAAAAATCTAGTAGTTGCTCAGTCCCACAAGGCTACTTGTTTCAGCTGATCTTCTGTAGAATTAGGTTCCAACAGATGTACTGGCAAGTAAATGCAAGCAGTCAAAAAATAGTGAGTCTTTCTTCCTCCAATGTCTTTATGTAGGTTTCCAGCAGAAGATGTGGCCCAGATTAAAGGTATGTGCCACCACAACTTGATCTGGGACTTGAATTATACCAGGCTGGACTTGAACTCAGAGATCTGCTTGCTTCAGTTTCCTGGGATAAAAGGCATGTACTACTTTGCCTGGGCCTAAACTTTTCATGGCAACTATGCCTCAAGATCTCCATGTCAAGATCCAGGTTAGAATGTGTGTCTTCCAGCCTCAAGATCTGGATCACCAGTGTGCCCTCCATTTCCTGATGGAGTTCATTTCCGATGCAGTCAAGTTGACATCCAGGAATAGCCATCACATGTATTAAACCCATTATTTTGCACACTAAATATTTTCAGTTCCTTTTGTCCAAAAGTGTGACTGTAGGTAGCAGAGAAGACTCTCATAATGGCTCTCAGAATGGTCCCAAGGGAGCTCAGGTCAGATCTCTGCGATGATTGTTCTGCAGTACTCCATGGAGTGTTCCCTGTTGCTCATTCTCCCTGGCAAGCTGATAGCCTAGGTAAACACTCCCTGCCTCAACACAGACCAGGCCTAATTGTTTGGGGTTCATCTGTCACATGAACCCCTTGGAAAGGAGAACGACACAATATCTAGGGGTTAGATTCTATTTCTTGGAGCCCTTATTCTGAAATGAGATTTAAAGCTAGATAGGATGAAATCAAGCTTGAGTTAGATCTTTTTTCTGTTCCTTCCATAATGCACAATCTAGATAATTGACTTAGTCTTAAGAATCATGATCCTGTTTTCTTGGCAAAATGTGATAAGACAATTCCTTTCAAAAGATGAGAGTGAAGTTTGAGGAAAACAATATGACAATCATACCAAGTTGACTAGAAAAAAGAAACATGCACGCGCCATCATTAGAGTTTTGCAAATGCTCTTGTGAAGAGAATTGTTAATAATTGGCAAGCCATTCAAAATGTGTGAAAGCATGGCTCAGAAGCCCACCAAAGGCACAGAGTGCACTATCTCTCAGACAGGCAGAAGTCATTTATTAATAAAACTATTGACATGTTTTAATATTTATAGTTATTTACCTTGCAAAGGAACTGAACCTGAAGTAGAGAGAATGAGTCACTGGAGACAGGGAGTGTTTACCTAGGCTAACAGCTTCCCAGGGAGGGTGGAAAGAAAAGGCCGAGGCTGACAAGAGTTCCATGGGAACACTGGAGAAGAAGGTGTATGCACAGAGCTTTCAGCTAGAACACCACTTATTTCATGAGCCACTACCTGCTGTCAATTCACTGATAAAGGAAGCCTAGAAAGACCACAGTGAACCTGTTGCCTCAGGACCTCACCTTTAGGATTTGGTATAGCTATTAGTAATGTGATAAAACTTTTCTTTCTTCTCTTGTTTGATCTGCCTATACCTTTTTCAAAGACCACTGTCTTCATGGGAGATAGAGGGACAGAAAATCTTAAATGACTTGAGATGAGCCATGTAAATGAGAGGACCTCAAGGGGAGAGTGGGTAGCAGACAGTAGTAAACGTTTTCAGAAACAGAAAGAGAAATGATTGGCAGGAGATGGCCCCATGACAGTCACTAAGAGTTTACTTCTGTCACTTTAGGCTAAATTATATACTACAGCACTCTATCAGTTACTTTTCTATTGCTGTGATAAAACACCATGACTAAAGCCACTGGTAGGAGAAACAGATTACTTAGGCTTATGGTTCCAGACAGGTTAGAGTCTACAGTCTACAGTGGTGGAGTGGAGGTAAGGGGTAGTAGGAGCTGGGCACTAAGAGAAGACACTGAGAGCTCACATCATGAATCACAATTAGCAAGTAAAAAGAGAGCTCAAACTCAAAATGACTCAAGTCAGTGACACTCAGGGCTCCCTCTAGTGACTCTCCAAGCAGCACCACCCACTAGAGACCACCTAGTAAAATCCCAGAGTCTGTGGGAGACATTCTTGTTCAAACCACCACAAGAAGCAAAGTGAATTTAAAAAATAAAAAAATAAAAAATAAAAAAACCCAGAAACATATTTCTTGCTTTTACTCCTCAGTCATTAAAAACGTTGTCACTGAGGATGCTGGCTGATGGAGACTTTGTCTCGTGTCTATTCCCATGAGCATAATGGTACTAGGCAAGCAGATCTCGGAGGATTCATGGTGTTTTAATGAGGAAAGCCACTTGGCCACACATAAATTCAGATAGGAAGAAGACTTCATTTCTCCTATCAGCCCAGCTGGAAAGAATGAGGGATAATCGCCCATTGGAGAAATGTCAAACATGATTCAGATCAATAAAGTAGTTGTGTCTCTCTTTCATCCTAGTTCATAATCTGAAATATTTTTGCTTGGGTCTAAAAGCAAACAACATCAACCTTTTGTGAATTTGTGCTAAAGAGCAAGGGAAAAGCCTTTGCTGTAGACTGGCGACATCTCCTTAAAGAAGAGGTAATGATGGGCTGGGCTGGCATCCCATGGCCTTTGACTCAACAAACTACTAATCTCTCAGCAAGAGTGACTTTTGTGAGATGGTAACTACTAAACTTGACTATTCTAATATATTAGGGTAGTGTGCAGAATTGGAAATCCAGCTGGGCAGTACTTGTTACACAGCCTTCATTGGTCCATTTATGCTGTCTCATTAAAAATAAAAGTCTGTAGCAGTACTCAGCTGTGCTTATAAGAGCAAGAAACACTCCACCTTGTACTCTTGTGGAATCCAACATTTTAAAAACAGATGAAATAAAGGACCAGAAATTTGAAATCAATCCAGTGATGAACCCAGGAATTGAGGCAGGAAGAAAGGATAAGAGAGGACCAGAAGGGAATGACAGAATAGAGAAAGGGGACAGGAGTAAGAGACACATCAGAGGCTCATCAGGATGGAGACAGAGTGGATCAAGTAAGATTAGGGAAAGAAGATGCTGCTGTGGCTGGAGCTGTTGGTAAACTACAAGAAGGGCGGAAGAATAAAGCTATCCACGGATCGGGCTAAGTACCTATATAGAATGTCAGATTCAAATATGATTCAGGGAAAGATCAAGGTGATATGGATGACTGAGAGCCACAAGTTGAAGTTTACACTGACAGGAGAAGCAGGACCTGAGGGCAAAGGAAATAATGCATGGGTAATAAACATCGTACTGCTCATGGCATGGCCATCACTGAGAAGGGGCTTGTTTGTTTTTACGAACAAAGGAATGGGGGTTCCTGTGAGTCATGGTGATGATCTGTAGGGTCCCAACACCCATCTCCCCAAACTGACATTTGCAGAGTGTGAAAAAATCCAGACACAGCAGTGAAAGGCTCACAGGGAGATAGTGTGCTCTAGAGAGATTCTGGCTTTGCTCCTTGGGGATAAACAGTAAAAGATAAACTGGTCTGTGCTAACAGCAACTTGAAAGTCACTTGATAGTCACTCTTTAAATCTGTTGATCACAAGGTAGATTGGCACAATGGAGAACATAGAAAAGCCAAGCACACAGAGCTCCCGGGAAAATGCAGAAGGAAGCACGTAAGAACCCATGTGTGATGGTTTGTATATGCTCAGTCCAGGAAGTGGCACTATTAGATGGCATGGCCCTGTTGGAGTAGTTGTGACCTTATTGGAGTAGGTGGGTGTGGGTTTTAAGACCCTTATCCTAGCTGCCTGGAAGTTAGTATTCTGCTAGCAGCCTTCAGATGAAGATGTAGAACTCTCAGCTCCTCCTACACCATGCCTGCCTAAATGCTGCCATGTTCCTGCTTTAATGACACTAGACTGAACCTCTGAACCTGTAAGCCAGCCCCAATTAAATGTTGTCTTTATAAGAGTTGCCTTGGTCATGGTGTCTGTTCACAGAGTGAAACCCTAAGACATCATGCAGAGATAATTTAGCTAGAGGTGAGTTTGCATGTTCTTGGCCTGACTTTGGACCATCTGCAGGGCTGAAAACAGAAGCTGACCAATTCCTTCTCATTGACCAGAATCACCAAGGTACGGGACCTCATCTCCACATGTCCATACTCATTTATTTTAACAGGAACAAGAAAGCTGACTGCATCACGGGACCTTACATACTCATGTATGTATTGAATTTGTATTATTGCTGGAAGGTTAGAGAGTACCGAGTACCTGGTCTTGGGAATAGAGTGTGCTTCCTCTATACCACCTTACAACATCCCAGCTACCCTTCCAAAGCCTCTACCAATTATGCCTATTTCACCTTCTTCGGAGTTCCTGCAGAGGGTTTTCTCAACTTTCTCTAGGCAGCTGTGTCTAGGAGGCTGAGAAGTCCCTGTACTCCTTGTCACATAAAATAATTTTACCCAAGACGTGTATGATTCATGCTGCAGTACTTCCTTGCACTGTGGGTTCTCAACCCCTGCTCTTCACACTGGGCCCTCACCTAACCATTCAATAAACTCAATAAATACTTATTTTTGTTAGCCCATTGACAAAAATACCAAGCCAAAGTTAGAGAAAATAGTGATAGAGTTAGTTGATTCTTGCTGCCAGTGGTACTGAACCCAGGAAAATCTGCATACCAGGAGAATCTACTGGATATTTGACATTCTCTGAGTGCTGTGCTCCTGGTAAATTGAAATAAATAAAGAGAATTTAAAATGTTGCCAGGAAGTGATGTAGAGATAACTCAGTGTGGTTAAGAGCACTAACTACTCTCCCAGAAAACTAGAGTTCAATTTCTAGTACCCATATGGCAACTCACAACTCTAGCTTGAATTATTACAAGCATCTGATTTGTCTTCAGTCCTCTATGGGCAGTGCACACACATGGTACACAGATATACATGCAGGCAAAACATCTATACACATAAAATAAATTTTAAAAATATTGACACCATAGGTTAAAGGCCAAGTTCCTGAGAAATAAGTTTAGTCTACCTTGCATAGTCTCTAAAAAAATCTTTTAAAAACTACTACCTGAGCTGGATCTGGGGTCATGCATTTTGCTACATGTGGTAGAAACCAAAGCAATAGATATCTTCTTATATTTCTAACCAGATACAACTCATTTGCATTTTCTCAAAGAATCTAGGAGCTTATTATTATTATTTTGGATGTAATTCAATTAATTTTTTTCTGCCCCATTTAAAGAAATAGTTCATTCAAACCCAAGCAGGACTTCTTTGGCCTATTGACAACATCTTTTATACCCAGCTAAGCAGTTCTCTAGAGCCTTTGGCAATGTTCCTGCTCCAAAGGCAGAGCTGGGAACAGATGCTAGCTTCTCAGACTCAGGATGCTGCTGGGTTCTGTGTTGATTAGTAGGCTGCAAAATTAGTTGTGACAGCCTGGAGGTTCCTGGCCTCAAACCATCCCTAATGGGGGAAGCCGCTCTGTTCTCTTGGAAGGCACTCCTATGCAGAAGTTTCACATATTGAAAGTGTCTCCATTAACCCCATAATTCCTTTAGCATGTCTCATCTCAGGTGCAAAGAATTAATGAAGTCCTAGGTTAGTAGCAAGGAGATGAGACATACTTGGACTTATCATCCATCAGTTTTATCTTATACAGACTCAAAGTTGAGCTCTGTAAAATGGATGGCACTGGGCAAGTAAGAAGCAGTCTCTATCCTTACAGGTGAGACCATGCTCAGACCTTGCAGACCACAGGCTAAAGGACCAGAACAACTCCTCTTTTTATCCGGACAGTGTGCTGTGCTCTGTTTCAAGCACATGGATGTACTTTCCATGAGTTTCCTGGCTCCAAAGGCCAGGAATAAAGGACGTACCATCGTCTCAGAGAAAACCCTGTGCCCACAGCTTTGGGGTGCAACCATCAAAAAAAGCACCCTTCAAATGCTACAACCACAACACCTTACACTGGCTTCACCTCAGGCATCCTGGGTGGGGAGCCTGGTCAGAGACTTGGAACAGAGCCAAGGCTTTGCACCTCTGTAGCAAACTGGAGGAAGCCATCTTACCCAAACAAAGCCCAGAGGATGATTGACTTCCTAAAGGCAGCCATCCCACATCACAGGCATCTCTGCTTAAAGCCCAAAAGATGAACTTCTGAAATATGCAGCAGGTGCCACACAGTTTGCCATGGATTTATTTATCTGGAAATGCTAAGGAGGAAGAAAAAAACAAAGCTTCCATTTGGCTGGCATTACTGGGATTCTTGCTTCATGGAGGGGTGAGACTTCAGACGGAAGGCTGTATTTGCTGTCTTTGCTGCTTGATACTAGATTTCAAAGATTTCCTAGTTCTTGGCTGATGTCGGCATTTTTCTTGCTGGGAGCGTTTTTTTTTTTTTTTTTTTTTTCTGTGTTTCTCTTTTTTAGTTTTGTTTTGTTTTTTGTTTTTTGCTTTTTCTTTTCCCATCAACTCTTATCTTTCCTACCTGAGAACACCCCAGTCTCCCTCAGTCAGGACCAGGTGGGTCCTGCAGCACCTGATTTTTCTTGGGGAACCTTGTAGAAGCCTCTGTCCCACTCCCCAGTGCCTTGTTAAAAGCTAGCTCAGTTCTTCTTTAAATCCAAGGGTAATAAAATACCTAATTAGTATCGTGAAACTGCATTATTTTTATCCATCTATACATTTCTAATTAAAATTATGCCATTCTTAAAAATTACAGCAGAATACACCCAAGCTTTTCATTCCATATGCAAAGCATTTGAAAGGCTGCAGCCCCCAGTGAGCTGGTGATTTTAAAAAGAATGGTGAGCCAACAAAAGGGTAGTGGGGGAAGTGAAGCTATAAGTAATTCCTTTTAAGAAAATGTATAGGATGCACTAATTTGAAAGAAAAGCAATTTTGATATATAAAAGGAAATCTAAAAAACCGAAGCATTCGGCCCTCTTATTGCACAGTGTTGCCAATAATATTGTATATGTGATTAAAGATTCTTTCTCCAGCCATATAAACCAATAGAAATTGAACTTGACTGTGCACGGTTTCCTGTACCCCAATCTGGTCTCCAGGAGGGGTTGGGGAAGCTTCATTGTTAGTGGGATTCGAATCCCATCTTTGTTAAAGAGGCGACTGCTAACTTGAAATCGTGTAAGATGGACTGCTTTTTTGAAATGGTTCACATCACAAAGAACTTGAAGGTGCCTTAGCCGTGTGTCTCAGCTGCACAGGGAACCAAAAGTCCAGGCAGGCCACTGCCTCCAGTCCACACATGGTTTATAAAATATTCAAATTTTCTTTTGCACTTATACTCAACGAACCCTGAATCTTGTGCCACCTACTCCCCAACCCCCCACCCTGTACCTCCTACCCGGGCTCCCATCCTGCACCCCTTCCCCTGCCCCCACTCTGTACCCTCACCCCATATCTCTACTCCACTTTCTCTTCCACAGTTTTTTGCATTCAGCTGCTGAGGTAAAATAGTTGAGGCATTGCCTGGATTTCAGTGTCCTCCTTGAGATGTGTGAGGGTGGCTGACCCAGACTTCTGGCTTCTTACAAATGCTTTCTCCCTCAGATGTCCTAGGAAAATATACTCCTTTGTCTGGGGCGGTATGCGTCAGAAGCAAGGGCATCCACCAAACAGCCTTGGCTTTGATTGGCAGCACTGGAAGGCTGTCTCCTGGACAGGGCTGGGAGGAACTTCTTTAACAGACTCTTTCATGGTACTCTCTGGATGACGTCAGCTATCATATGGTTTTGATAATGTACAGCAATATGCTAATTTTCAACCCAGTAATTGCTGCCTGCCAGACTCCAAGTAGGGAGGAGCAGATGACCTTGGCATAATTTTTACAGCATCTGTCCAGCTTTGATATGTCACCTACCCTGCTCCTGGACTCAGGCCCAGCAACCCAGGACACCAGGCAACCCCGTTTGCACCAAAGACTAGGAACCCACAGAAAGAAAAGTCATGGGCAGCTCTTTACATATGGGGTGCTAAAAGATACCTTTCTAAGACAGAGGACAGAGTAAGGATGGGGACTCTTGACTCAGCCCAGAAAAAACACACCCCTTGTGTTTTTATACAGAGTACATATGAATGTGCTAATCCTCATGCATGACCACACATGTCCCCCACATGTATGACCACATGTGTAACTGTGCACTTGTGTGAACACACAATTTAATAACCCCTGCTCTAGCTACAAATTAATTCAGATCTTGTACTCATATTAAAAATGAACTCTATTTTATGTTGATCATTAACTAAGAATATTTCACACTGGAGATTTGTCATATTAAAGAGAATTGAAACCACTTATATCAATTAAATGTACAGCATTATACTTAATCTCAGCAGAGATTACCAAAATACCCTAAGCATGATTTTACAGGAATGTAAAATATAAATTAGACAGGGGAATATTGGCTTGCATACACACGCACGCCCCCCTGTCCCCGTGACTCCCTCCTAAATATGGCTGCCTGAGAGTTGATGGAGCCAGGGGGTGGAGAGATATAATTCGATAAGAATTCTTACCATCTATAGCATCATAAAAACAGGGCGGACGGAGTGCTTGCTAGTGCAGGTGGCTTCTAGAAGACCCGTCTGTTTTGGCTTTGGGGTTACAGAGCCTGTTGAGACAGGGCAAAGCAGTTGGGAAGGGTAGAGTCTTCTAAACGCTTCTGAAGTGGCCCACAGAGATAACCTGGTAAGGATGTTTCATTTCAAATGACCCACAGAAATAACCTAGTGAAGATATTGCTGAATAAACATTGAACCAGAAGGCTCAGCCTCACTTGCTCTTGGATACATCACTGCCTGAGTCAAAATGAGTACGTTGTATGAGAACTAACTCAACAAGCCAAGCCCTTTTCCCTAGCTGCTTCCTTATGCTTTATCAGTCACCAGATAGCACATTTGCAGGACCTGCTTGGTTATCATCACCAGGGCCAGGGAGAAACATTGTTTTACTTCCTTTTCATTTCACATCTGTCCTTCCTAAGAAAGCTCCTTACCATGAGGTTTTGAATGAAGATGCTGCAGGGAGCATTGAAGACTTCCTCTGTTTAGAGGACTAAGCACTAAAGCTGCAACAGAGGTGATTGAAGTCCCCAGATACAAAGAGACAAGCTCCACCCCATCTTATAAAGGCAAGATGCTGTTGGCCCCCACCCAGAGCAAAGAGCTCTGTGCAAGTTGTGTGATTAGCAGGAATAGTTGGTATCTTCTGCTCCAGTGCCTGCAGCATTTGCCATCCTCCAGGCACTGCTCTGATACAGAGAACAACAGGGAGAAACCCAGGCTCCCTGCAGGGCATACATATACTTGTCTGTCTCTGTCAAGCGGGGTGGACAACGAGCAAGGCGGAAAATAGGAAAAAGAGCATTGTCATTATCATCAAGAAAATCCAAGTCAGTGTGGTTGAAGAGTCAAGGGAGCAAGGGAGACATGGCCAGTGGAGGACCATATGTCAGCAGAGCTGGTGGGAACCTGCCTGGAGAAGGGTAGAGACACCTCAGAGACTTCATAGAGGAGCCAGGGGAAAGAAGTCACAACAGTAAGTTCAAAGGCCCTGAGTGGCCAGACCTGGATATAGTGTGGGACCAAAAGGTATCTATGCAGAGCCAGAGTTGAGAAGAGGCAAGGTCACAGGATGCTGAGGTGGATTGTTAGTCTAAGCAAAAGATGTTTGCTTCTGTTTGCAATGCTCATCCTCAGGGATATTACCTAACCTCAGCAGGGCAGTTAGATTTTGAGGTCTCCTGGGACAGACTAGCCCTCACAAGTCATCTTATTGTCAAGCTATGTCCACTACACGCACACACACACACATACACACACACACACACACATTACATATCACATTCTCACACAGGTGCACACACACTCACATACATATACACACATTACATATCACACTTGCATACACACACACTCATACACATATACACACACTCTCACTCATACACACACACACTCTCACTCATACACACATACATGCACACACACTCACACATATGCACACTCATACACATACACACATACTCCCACACATTCTTTCTTACACATACATATTCACATGGCCTTGTGCATACATGCATACATACATGGCCCCCTACAGGAAGAGAGGAAGGAAAGTAAAAAAAAAAAAGAGAGAGAGGAGGGGGAGGAAGGAAGGGAGCGAGGTCTCCTGGGTAAGGGAGGCAGATAGCTTACTGCCTTAGAGTCACTGGACAAGAGATCTTTCATGGTGACAGCTGGGCTTTGATTTGAAGGTGAAGAGTAGATACTGGCCCGAGGTGTGCAAAGAAGAAAAGAGAAGACAACAGCTCCTACCATCATCCTTGACTTCCCCAGGGACTTGGATTCTGAGGAGTGTGTCGAGCGTTCTTCTTCACAGATTGGGCAGGTGGGGACAGGCTCTGTTAAGCCTCCCGTGCAGACAGATGACTGGCCGCCACTCTCGTACAAGGGCGGTTGCTCAGAGGTGTGCATCCTCGGGAAGGGACACCAAAAGTGTGCGCAGGGGAGAGTTGTGCTTCTCCAATTATTTAGCTCTGGTCTTGCTGCCAATGGCTTCTTCATTGGCATTGCTGAAAGATGAAATGTAGGCATTTTCCAGTTCAGATTTTTATTTGTTTTGTGTTTGGAGAGAAGCTCTCAACCTGGCATTTCTCCTACCCTGGCCCCCCTGAGTGCAGAGGATTGTAGGCATGTCGCATCACAGTCAGCTAGGTATTTTAAAAATTTAATTTTAATAGAAAAAATTTTTTGTCATGATATATATATGTATATATATATATAAACACACACACATACATACATATGCTTTTATGTGTAAAATGACTAGGTAATATCATGCAAAATAGAAAATTTGCATTTTCACTGTTTAATATTTGTTCGTTTGGGGGGGTCTGTGATGTTGAGCCCATGGGTTCAGTCCCGAGTGACAATTAGGAACAAAACAGGTGACTGGAGTAAGAGGCTTCCACAGGCTCTGTGTGCAGCAGTAGGCTCTGTAGCAACCCTTCCTTTGTCCTCTCCATCTGCAGGATATTGACAGCCCTGACAAGACTTTGATTATCTAGTCAGCATGAGCCTGAGACTTGTCACTTGTCAGGACTGAGCTGACAGTCCCAGTGCTGATGAAACAATTGGAGAGAGATTGGCTGAGCATGAGGAGAGTTGGGGTCAGACACCCAAGTCTTCGCTGCGTGACCAGGAGGGGAGTTCTAACCTCTGATACACAGCACCAAGAAGTCAGAAGAGGGGGCATCTCCCAGAGCTGGGGCAACCCACCAAGCCTAAGGACCTTTGTTCAATACCAGCAGCAGTATCAGGCAAGGTCAGCACAGCAGGAACCAGTCTCCTCCTATACAGTCTCTCTCCCTCCTCACATCAGAGGATAGCTCCATATCCATCCCAGAGATGGCATTAGATTTTCTCTCATTAGGAGGAGAAAATGAGGCAAGGAGCTAGCAGCTGGCTTCGGAGGATGGTAGGCTATTGAGGAACAAGATGTTTACTCATCCTGAGCAAAGCACATGGCTATTTATTATGTCCAAAGATCACACATGAAACATCTTTGTGAGCACTGGGCCCCTTGCACAGATCATGTGCCTACCATGCCTATGGCCATGAGCACATGATGTGATTACTAGTGCGTTTTGCACATAGAGACATTGAGGAAACTTGAGAAAAGAGGGTGAGGGGAGAGCTTCTCCACATCACTTTGAAATAACACCAGTTACCAAATCCAAACTTCTCTTCTGTGTCCTTTGTCAGAGTCAGGATTATTATCGTTATAATGAAATACAAACACCAAAAATAAGTTGGGAGGAAGGGTTGATATGGTTTACATCTCCACACTACATGGTAACCCTCACTGAAAGAAATCAGGACAGAACTCAAGCAGGGCTGAAACCTGAAGGTAAGTAAGAGTTGATATAGAAGACCCAAGGCCTTTGTTCCAAGAAGGAGGATCCCTTCATGTTCACAAATGCCTAGCACTCTCTGCCATGCACAGCCCTCTGCGTGTGCTAAGGGCAAAAACATTGACTACTACTGGACATGGTCTACCCTAGCCACAGGAATGACTCGACAGTTCCATTCCCAGTTATTATAGGAGCCTATCAATGGTGCCATCCTGCTGAGGGAAAAAGATACACTTAAGCAATCAGGCTAACCTTGGGAACCTCCCCCAAGACACCTCCTGCCTTACTAAGAGCATACTATTCCATTCTCTGGACCCCAGGAGCATGAAGCAGTCTATAGAGGAAAGAATGAGAATGGCCCTATAGGCCCATATGTTTAAATGAGAAGTCATTTGGTGGAACTGTTTAGGGATGGCCTTGTTGGAGGTGTGTCACTGGCGTTGGTTTTGAGGTTTCAAAAGACTTGAACTATTCCTATCATGCCTCCCTGCTTCCTGACTGAAGGTGAGGATGTGAGCTCAGCTGTTCCTGCCACCTTGCTCTAACCTTCTGGAACAGTAAGCCCAATTAAGCTCTATTTTGAATATGTTACTTTGGTCATGGTGTTTTGTCTCAGCAATTGAAAAGTAACTAACATAGTGTTGCTTTAAAAGTGAAAGAAAAATGTCCCCGGGCAGAGAGCCCTAAGGTAAGTCTAGCCTTTGGAACCTGGGTTGCAGGACGCATCCTTCTCCACCGCAGTGCCCATCTGGGCCTCTCCACTCCCTGCACTCTTGGCTGATGCACTCAACTATTTACCCCGATGGTCAAATGATAGATTGGCTCTTTCATCTCCTCCACAGCAAAACCATTTATTCAGGGTTGAGGTTGTACAAATAGTTGCCTATAGTCACAATCCTCTGAGGGACAGGACAACAAATTCTATGGGAAGAGAATCTGGAGATGAGCTGGACTTTTGCGCTTGCAGGATGTTGAAGTCTCAAGAAGACGCTCCTTTTGTTACCCAAACTGCCAAGGCCTCCCTCTGCTCTTCCCAGCATTCTCTGCCTCTCCACTGTAGTGTGTCTCCTGGGATAGCCTTACTGCTGTCCTCCAGGACTGCATATAACCACCCCAAAGACCCAAGCAAGTATGTGTTTAAGGAAACTAGAGTCATCTCTTTGTCTTTAATTTATTCTAACATAAGCCACCAGGCAAATGTAACACTGCGCAGCATCTAGCCTCATCCAGCACACAGCTGATGCCTTGGCCCTGTCCTGTGCCCATACTGCTTCTCTCCATGGATGGTGCCTGCTGCTCTTTAGCATAGCTGCATCCAGGGTTGTTTGACTATTGCTATATTAGTTCCTGTACTCGTGGCAATAGGAACTCTCATTGGCTTTTCACTATTTTAAAACTGTTAGAAGAAAAGTTCTTAGATACATGTCACTATGCCTAAAAAAGCCGGGGATGGCAACAGCTTAGTCTGCTGTAAAGAAAATAGAGAAAGAGGAGAAAGAAAGAGAAAGAGGGGGAGGATAAGGAAGGAGGATGAGGGGGGTGGGGGAGAGAAGGAAGATGGAGGAGAGGAGAGGAAAGGGGAAGAAAGGGGAAAGGAGGAAGGGGTGGGAGAAGAGAGAGAACAGAAGGGGGAGAAAAGGAGGGTATCTTAATGGAAGAGAGGAGAGAAGAGGGAAGGAAAGGAGAGATAGAGTTTAGGAGGTGAGGAAAGGGATTTCTATGAGTCCACAAAGCCTTAGGCTGGCCTTAAATTTACAATCATCCCGACTTCTATCCCAGGATAGGATTGTAGTCCTATGATACCACACTATTGTACAAGTTCTCCCACTCTTGTGTGTGTGTGTGTATGTGTGTGTACACGTATTTGTATATGTGCTAAGACATTTGTGAATACAGTTGTAAGTGAAAGTCAGAAGTCAGTCTCCAGTGTCTTCCTCACGTGACACCACCTTGTTTCTTGAGACAGGGTTTTACTGGCCTGGAGATCACTGACTGAGCATGGCTGGTTGGCCAGTGATCCTCTAGAATCCAGGAGTCATCACTATGAGCATGCACCGCCATCCCCAGATTTTCTGGGAATGATCTAGCTTCAGAGTTCTGATGATGATCTAACTCGGTTCCTCATTCTTACAGCTCTAACCCTTGACTGATTGAGATACCTCCCCAGTCCTTATTTTTATTCTCTGCTTCCACCAACCTCCTCCAACACACCTCAACAGGTCTCCACTTTGACTCACAGGTGTGAGAGCATCTTTTTAATCAATCCCTATGATCTGACTTTAGACTCAAACTCAAGAACCACCACACCCCACTCAAACATAGGCAGCCTTGCTGATGGTGATGCTAATGCTGCGTGTGAGCAAGGTGGGGCTGTTTGGGATGGGGAGGGCATTGTTGGAGAACAAGGGGTGAGGTTGAATCTCATGCAACTTCATCAAAGCATCAGTTGGTGGAGGAGCTGAGCTCACCTATGCTATTCCAAACAGGGCACATAGTGAGAAGAGGAACACTCCAGCTTTTACAAGCTCTTCATACACCATCCAAGGGCTGGCATACTGAGGGAGGCCCAAGTGGTACAATGAGGGCTTGAGGACAAACAGGCACAGTCTATCTTCTGGAGCTATCCTAACAAAGCAGAAGGCATTCATTAACATTTTTAAAACATTCCTTGAAGCTCACATTCCAGTGAGGAAGATTGACAATAGAGTTTCTAGCAAGTGACGATTATTTTAATTCTGTCTCCTTTTTAATCTAGCAAAGGACTGGAAGTCCCAGTAGAGTAAGGACTGCCACATGCAGAAAGGACAGTAACTGCTTCACACACTTGACATCTACTCATAAAACCACAGGCAAAAGGCAGGAGCCCTGGTAAGGTTGGGTTCAGACACCATCATAAAGACCAGTATACACGGGGCTCCATCTTCTCAATGACTTCTCCATACTGTCCCTATCAGTATTGTCATGGATCAAAGTCTCCTTGGGACATGCCCAACATTGCAGTGGGTAGTGTCCATGAGCAGCCTGCTGATCTCATGCCCATCCTTCTGAACTCTGAATTCCTGTGCTGTTTGGCACTTTGGGAAGATGGGCAATCAGAATTCCCTTAATCCAGGCTTATCCCAGGCATCTGACCAGCAAGTGTCCCAAAGATTAACTATGTCTGACTATGCATATCAATGAGGGAAAAATTAATGCCTTGTTAAGATCCGAAGCAAGGAAAATCCACAACACCTAGGTAGTGAAAATTGGGCCAAGGGACACATCTTGTCTTCAGCACAGCTGTCCATATGACTTTGAGAAATATTAGCACACTTTATTTTTAAGACACAAGACATTATTTGCTCTGTAGGAATGGTTATCAACAAAAAAATGAGCAGTAAATTGTGTGTACATATGGCCCCCCACCCTCTCTCTCCCACCTCTCAAGCACATAGTCATGCACCATATAATGATGTCTCTGGACTACATTTATGACAACAGTCCCAAGGATTATTTTAACTTATGATGTCCTAGTCATGTTAGCTTACAGAAGTACATTTTGTGATCTTCTCTCAATGATCAAATGGCTTAATAGCCCATTTCTCCAAAAAACATCCCCATCATTAAGCAACACTTGACTATACCACAAGTAAGTATGTGGTGGTTTGAATAACCTCATTGTTAGGAGGTGTGGCCTCTTTGGAGTAAGTGAGTCCCTGTGAGGGAGGGGGTTGAGACCTTCCTCCTAGCTGCCTGAGGATACTGAGTCTCTTCTCCTTGGCTGCATTGGATCAAGATGTAGAACTCTTAGCTTCTCCAGAACCATGTCTACCTGGACTCTACCATGCTCCCACCTTGATGATAACTGACTGAACCTCTGAGCCCGTAAGCCAGCCCCAATTAAATGTTGTCCTATATAAATGTTGTCTTTATAAGTGACATGTTAGTCATGTTGTCACTTCACAGCAATGGAAACCCTAAGACAATGTACATATAATGTACAAAATGTACATATATATATATATATATATATATATATAATATACTTAATAGTTATTTGGGGAAGAGGAGGGGGGACAATTCAATGGAAGCAAAAGAGGAAGATGAAAACCTGTTCTCATTGCTGCAGAAGCAGAGGTCAAGTGGGGTCATTTTTTTCCTTTCCAACCTGAAACCTGCTGAAGTTCCAGGAGGAACACCTCTGGCCTTGTTAGAAGAATCCATGCTTTGAGCTGCCATCAAGACCCTACTATGGCAGGCCTGTAGCCTGGGAAAGGCTCAGTGCTATGTCAAAGCTGAGTCTCTTAATACCTCCACAGTCCCCAAAGCAACAAGCACTTCCTCAATCACCTGGTGGTAAAAAGCTCCCAACTGCTATGTAGGGTTTACTGTCCACTGCAAGGCTTCCCTATCATGCCAAGAGATGGGGATTCACAATCCTAATACAGAAGAATATAAAAATTAAAAGCACCTGAGCATGACAGGACATGCTTGTAATTCCAGAATGTGGAAGGATTAGGCAGGAGAATCAGGCCAGCCTTACACTAAAGAAAATGCAGCAAAAAGGAAAGTAAGATCTGGAGAGATGACTCTGAAGTTAAGAGCACTGGCAGCTATTACAAGAGGACCCAGGTTTAGTCCGAGCATTCATAAGGCAGCTCATAATGAAGAACCACCTGTAATTCTGGTTCCAAGGGATTCGCCTTCTTCAGATTCCAGCACAGTTATGGCACACACACATATTCATAAAACAGTGTTTTGTTTTGTTTAAAAAAAAAATCCTGGACTGGAGAGATAGCTCAGAGGTTAAGAGCACTGGCTGCTCTTTCAGAGGGCCTAGGTTCCATTCCCAGCACCACAGGTCACAATAACTGTCTATAACTCAAATTCCTGAGGATTAATGTCTTTTACTGGCCTCTTTGGGCACCAGACATGTATGTAGATAACACACAGCTAAAACATCCACACATATTAAAAATGAATAAATAAAACAGAACAGAACAGGGAAAGAGAAAGGAAAGAAAGGAGAGGGGCCAAGGGAAGGCCAGAAGAGGGGAGAGCTCCTGTCTTTATACTTAAAGATCCTATCCCAAACTGGACTCAGGTAACTCTAGGCTAAAGATGTGAGAGACCCACAGGCAAATGTGACTACAGAGATAACTACTGACTGTGTCATCTATCTGTATGACAAAGTCCCAGACTATGATATGAGTGTAAATATGTGAGAGTATTGTCCAAAGATTTGACCTTGAAGGAGTGTGAAGTGAACCATCAAGCATGGGAAGGGAGCTGATGCTGTAAGGTGAGATGGGGAGGGGTGGGGTATCCAAAGAAGACTTCATGGGGCATGTGTGAAGACATCTGGAAGGTGAACAGGACTCGGGCAGGGGTAAAAGGAGAGGAGAGAGAGAGAGAGAGAGAGAGA
>NW_022196904.1:28442522-28473303 GCF_008632895.1 Mastomys coucha
AAGAAGAAGAAGAAGAAGAAGAAGAAGAAGAAGAAGAAGAAGAAGAAGAAGAAGAAGAGGAAGAAGGTATTCAGGCAGCCTCACAGTCCTCAGACAATCCAGTGTCACACACAAAGGAAGTCTGTGAGTGAACCTGAGCCCTGACCCCCTGAGGCTGTTCAACCAACCACCAAAGATTGCTTCTATAAAGAGGATGTAGGGCAGAGGGCTCAAAACTTCATAAATGGAGGATTCTGCCTCTTTGTTTCTAACCCAAAACTAGAAGTATTGCCCCAAACTTAGCCCACACCACCACTCATTCCATCACTATTTTTCAAAGGCTCCAACAGCTCTGGGAAGAACCAACATAGATGCCAGCTGGCCAGAGAGGGGTCAGAATGCTCCTTTACCCCACACTGACTGGTGGAGAATCAAAAAATGACAACAGAAAGGGACTTTGACTCCTGTCCTCTAGAGTTGGGACCCTTCCCCCCAACCCATATTGAACAGTGATGTGGAAAGAAGTGGGAAATTAAAGATGGTTGGTATTGATTCCAAAAATACTTTTGCTTTGGGCAAAATACATCTTTAATTACTTTCCTAGTAGCTGTCATTTTTCATAAAGCAGTCTAGCCGACTCCTGCCAAATCACGCAGCAAAGATTGTTTTCAATGAAATGCCATTTCCTGAAAGCAAGGATCAGAGAAGGTTGTAAAAGTTCCTTCATACGAGATGCTCAGCAAATGCCTAATAAACCTGTGGAGCAGACAAACTCCTACCCTCTGACTGTCATAAGGAGGCAGTAGACACAGTACCCATGATGCCCCTTTGTCTCCCGTCTAATGTCAACTCCTCACTGTAATGATTAGGAGAAAACACACACAGACCTGTGCAAACAGCATCCACTCTAAATTTCCTTTTGTGGTTAAATTTATTATTCATACATTCAAACTCTGTTTCCCCCAAGTAGTTACATACGAAGACCATGATAACACCAGAAACTTACAATTGTCTGAGAACATGGAATATTGCTCCATTTTTTTTGTACTAACTCATCTGAAGCCCTCTTAATCAGAGCAAGAGAGCAGAAATAACTTGAACTTATTCCCATGTACAAGTCTGATTGGAAATGACTTGGAGAAACTGAAAACTGGGAGTGGGGGGGGGACTGTAGCACACAGACACACACACAAATGCAGATGCAGATTTACCTCTCAACATTGGAATCAATATACAAATCTAAAATTGATATGATTGACTATTAATTAATTCCCTTGATATTTTCATTAATAGTTGGGAGCAACAAGTGTCATGAACAGCATCTCTGAATTATTCAGGAGGGCCTCAGATTCGTTAACAAGGGCGACACATGGTTGATGCTGTGCTGGAGGACAGAGTTAAACCCCTTATCTATTTGCATGGTGGCACCTTAAAGAGTTGAGGTTTTCCAGAGGAGGGAGCTATGCAGCACACAGGGCAAAGGGATCTCATTTGCCCCACACCATTTTGTGTGGTAGGTCTACACACCTGCCATTAAATCTTCACATGTCAGAGCCTCCTTTGATCCCAAAGACACACCATATTATGGGTGTGAAATGCATCAAAACAAACATGCCTGAAAGATGGGGAAAGCTCAGACATTCATCTGGAATTGGAGCCCAATAAGAGAAAGCAAGAAGCTACAGATGTTGTAAAAACATAGTCTCACAAGCTGTGGAGATAGATGTTTTGGTTGGTAAAGTACTTGCTATACAATAATGAGAGTTCAGATCCTTGGAACTAATTTAGAAAATGAGATACACTGGCTGCATCCATAATACAAGTGTTCCTAGAAGGAGGTGGAGACAGGACAATCACTGGGAAGCTCTTGGGTCACCTAGCCTAGAGTATACAACACAGTGGTGAGAATGAGAAACCGGGCTTCGAAACATGGTGGAAAGCAACCAACTCCAGGGAAGCTTCCCTCTGACTGCCATATGAATGACGTGTCATATATGAGCCTAAACATGCATGTATGAACACTTGTGGCACACATGCGTACATACATGCATGGAACTGGAGTCTAGAGCTGTTCAGGACACCATCTGCCTCAGCCTATCCCACTACTTGGCTTCTGAGGGAGCTGTGGCCTGGCTTACTGATGTCCTCCCATCTTCTTCCTCTGGCTTCCCTTCCCATCCACATTCACATTCCAACCTCTTCTGTGAATGTCAGAAGAGGAGAGAAGCCAAGGTCCATACGTAATTATCATTGTGCCACCTTTGCTACTAACTGGTGGCATCTCCTGCCCAGATGGGAATCTCATACCATCTAGTGGGGAGCTATAAAACGATAGGAGAGCAGCTAGCCACCATGGACAAGGCTGGCTGAGCCAGAGATGATGGACGAGTGGGTGCACATTAGAATGTCGTTCTCTCCCCAGATCCTAGCACACTTACCCTGAAGCAAGTCACCCCGGGGCCCTGGTCATGCTTAGACTTCCAGGAAGCCAGACTAAGACTTTTACTTAAATTAACGCCTGCTGCCAAGCACAGTGGTGACCACATGGGCAAGCCTTTCTGATATCATCTGTCCTTTTTCTCCCATGGAGACGAATATTTTTGCTGGTGATTAGGGACCCAGGATAACAAGGCCATGTGTGTGTGTGTGTGTGTGTGTGTGTGTGTGTGTGTGTGTGTGTGTGTAAGATGGTCAAGCTATGAGAACGACAGACAACCAGGGTCATGTCCTTTGCTCTGTTACTTGCTTCAGAGGACATCCCTTGTGGGTCATAGGATAGGTCCCTAGTGTGAATTCCACAGTGCTTGGTGATCTAAACTCAGAAGCAGAATGCAGGTTTTCCTCATTCATGCTGGCAGATGGCATGACCCCCAGTGTCAAACCATCTTCCAGTTTCCAGAAGGGAGGAAAACTCAGCTGGAAGCCTTACCTCTCATCCCCCTGTGACATTTGCCAAGCACCGACGCCAGAAAAAGAAAGCAAAAAGTCAGGGGTATTTTTGCTAGAAAGAGAAACCACATTCTCTCATCCCAATTGGTTACTGGGGACTTAAAAATATAAGTTTTCTTTTTAAAGGACCCAACAAAATAAATTGAATAAAGCAAAATAAAATTCAGCGAGGAAGCGCTTGAGAGTTAATGTCATAAACTCTCCTTTGACAAGTGGCTTTCCATCACTGAACAGCTCCATCGATGGCCTCGGGATGGTGGCCCAACCGTCAGCTGGCAGATGAGGGACGGATCTGCTTGTCAGGAAGCCAGCAGATTGCCCTGCAGTTGTTTGTAATGACAGGCGACAAAGAATTGCTGTCCAGAGTGATCTCTTGCTTTACGAGCTCGGCGGTGGGTATCTAGGGACTTCCCATAGCACCTTGGGCAAAATGTTCCCACCTGCACGGTTCCTTAAGGCCATACTCTGTCCCACAATTTACACCCCAGGCCTGTTCATTGACTGTCATCCACGTTACAATAAATATCGTAGTAAAGATTGTGAATCCTCTGTCCTTGTGATTCACCACACGCCCCGTGCTGAGATTTCTGTCTTTTTATTGTCAAGCTGAAACCTTTCCAATCATTATTTTTTTTTTACATTTGATCCTGATTGTCTTAAAAAATTAATCAGACACATGTTCACTATGTTTTTTATCCAACTGTCTCCAGAATGTTTTTTGACAATTTAGAAAAATGTTTTGAAAAACGGTAAAAGGAAATATTTAAGTAATTAGGAGCCTCACATTGCCGGGCCAAGTGAAGTAAAAGAACGCAACGGAAATATGTTTTACATATTTGTTTAATTATTTTTAAAGTACAATGAAACTGCGTCGCTCTGGGGGAAAGATTTATAATCTAGTCTCTCTGTCTGACGCTTACCTCTTTGGAGACTCTGTGTGTAACTGACGGGGTAGCAGCTGGGCCAAGGAATGGCTTCCATTGACTATGAGTGCTCCCCACCACATAATGTCCACCAGACCTCCTTCAGCCTCTTCAATAAACAGACAAAGTCAAAAACATATGCCTGTATGCAGCAGCATCTTGAAGGCGTCTCAGAACCAGACTGCGGTCCCGGGGACCTCCCAAACGGAACTCTGGGTACAGCCACTGTGAAAATGGAGCTGTCATGTTTTACATGTGCTCTTTCTAGATGCCAGGCGACCTCAGAGCAAGGGGCCCTGCCACAAGCCCATGCCACCCTGACTTTGAGAATAGGACATGGCAAGCATTCAAAATGACTGTTGAGATGACTACATCCACTAGATCCTGGGCCTAAAAAGGTTAGTGTTTTGTTTTGTTTTGTTTTTGTTTTTGTTCTCTGGATTGCAGTGAGTTCTGACCAAGGGGGTCTACGAGGAGAGAAGGATTCATATAAGGAAAAAGACCACTTCTAGGGGCTAGAGAAATGGGTCAGAGGTTAAAAACAGATCGGTGCTTTTGCAAAGGACCCATGTGTGCTTCTCAATGTTCACACTGGGCAGTTTACAACCACTCCAGTTCATCTGAAATCTGATGTCTCTGCAGACACTCGACTCATGTGCATATAACCTCTCTCACACATATACATATAAATATAATCTAAAGTAAAATAAATCTTTTAAAAAGAAAGAGGCCACTTGCTACTACCCAGTTGACATGCTATCTTTCAATTCTGACACTACCCATCTGTGGTGAGAATCACCCCACCCCCCAATTCCAAGTAAGACTGTCCTCATTTGAGACACTGGTCACCAGCCCTGGGGGCACTAGTCCATCCATGCTTGTCACTAATCTGGAAAAGTCTCATGATCTCTCTGGTTCACTAACTCACTAGAATGACAGTGAGTGTCAGGAAATTACTTTCAACCACAATCTTATTAGGAAACATACAAACTAGGACCAGACAAAAGAGGCACACACAGGGTGGGGGCTGAGACAGGGCCTGACATTTAAGGTTTTCCTCCAACCAAGACTCATCACTGACTACTAACTTGATTTGCTTTGTGAGAAAGGAACTTACTATGGACTTCAGACTGTTCTGCAACGCGCAGGGTAGACTCGCAATCCTCCCACATTGGCCTCTCCCAGTGGCCAGGACAAGGCCAGACCTTCCCCTGCTTATACCCAGGCTACTAGGACTCCCTGCTTTCTCTCTTTGTTTCCAGAGGCAGCCAGTAGCTGTGTGACCTCTAGAGGCTAGGAGAACTTACCCAGAGAAAAACACAACCTGATGATACTTTAACAACCATATTCCAAACCCTTTGGACGTTTTCAGTGTTTTATTCCCGTTTTGCTCCTTCAACAAGCTTTCAGTGGTAGCTCTAGGATGAGCTGAAGGAATTTATTCACTGACAATTATTTATTCAGTGGAAGGATTTATTCACTGGTAATAGCAAACAACAAACACAACAACCATAATAAAGGTGTGGCGCTTCAGAATCTCCTCATGACTATGACAAAATTTCTGACTGCTCTGGATTTTATCCCCTTGCTATGTTAGAGTGCTCAGGTCATCCTCAGTTTAGGGGGACAAAACATTTATTTCAGCTGATAGGTGACCATCATCATTGAGGGAAGTCAAGGCAGGAACTCAGAGCAGAAACTTGAAGCAGAAGCTTTAGGGCAGTGCTACTTGCTGGATCTGTCCCTGACTCATTCCCAGCTGTTCTTAGCTGTCTAGGACTACCTGCATATGGAGTGGTACCACCCACAGTGAGCTTAGCCTCCTACATTGATTAATAATAGAGACAATCCCCACAGCCCCATCTTATCCAGGTGATCCATCCATGCTAATCTGTTCTAAATTGATAATTCAAGCTAATTTGAGGTTGAAGAAATTCACTGTGGCTTACAGTTTTAGGGGATGCAAGTGCAGTTTCAAGGAAGCCCGTGGTGGCTGTAAGAGCTGGCAACTGCTTTGTTCCCATCTTGGAAGATTAGGAAGGAAGGTCACGGGCAGGCCTGGAGGCAGATATAACATCCAAGGCTCAGCCCTATTAGTTTATGTCTGTGAGCTATGGTCCCTCCAAAACATCACAGCACAAACATCAAGTGTTCAAACACATGAGAGCAGTGGTTCTCAACCTTCCTGATGCTGCAATCCCTTAATGCAGTTCTTCAGGTTCTGGTGGCCTCCAATCATAAAATGACTTTTATTGATTGCTACTTTGTAACTATAATTTTGCTACTATTATGTATATAGTGTAAGTGTCTGATATGGAGGCTATCTTTTATTCAACCTCTATAAAAGGGTTGTTCAGTCCACAAAGGGGTCATAACCCACAGGCTGAGAATCGCTGTGTTAGAACCATAATCATTCCTGATGGTAAGCCCCTTTCTCACTTGCTGAGGATGGAACCGTTTGCCTATTTTTATCTCGTGCCATTTTTTTTGCAACAGGCTTCTAAGGTCAGGGAAAGAGCGGAATAGGTACTCCCAATTGTGATGCAGACTCTAAGGCTCAGAGAATACCAGCACTTATTCCAGAAAACTACAGCCAGCCCATGGAAAACCTGGACTTTGATTTGATCATTGGAGACTCCATGGGCTGGGCAAGCCTGCAGAGAGCTCTGAGAAGACCTGGACTCAGCCGAACTGGGAGACAGTTCTACACTAGTACCTAATGAAGGCCACTTGCTTTCCCTGGGAAATAGATGATGATGCTTATCTATAGTGGATCCATTTGCTTTGCACATCCCAACTCTGCAGGGAACAAATTCATTGTCTCTAAGGAACAAGGACATTGTTTCATCTGATTCATTGTCAGGCCAAGCTTTACCTAAAAGCAACTCACTGTGGCTTCTGGTGACAGAAGGACACTGACCTAGCCACCAAGAGGTAAAATCAGAGATCTGAGAGTCTCAGCTACTGGATGTTTTGAACTGGGTTCCTGCTGTCTCTGTGGCAAAGGGTTATCCTCACATGTTTGCTTCTCTTTGAGGTTCCTACTGGGAAGAATCAAGTTCCTGCAGACCTTCAAACATGGCTTCACTGGGGGATCAAGAATGGTCACAAGGGATTTATGCTTAACTCCCACAGTAAAGTCACTGTGTAGACAATCATCACAGGAGAGTGGAGTCCCACAAACACCAATAGGTAGGCAAAGTAGCCATCAAGGATCAAGACTATCAGGTCCTTCCCCCGTGGCTAAACTGCATGTGGATGTTTCAGGGAGCTTATGGCATCCACAAAGCACACGAAGGGACTAGAGAAGAGGATTTGTCTCCACTTTATCCCAATGGCAAAGACAATGCAAAGGATTTCCCTATATGGATGGAAGTTTTACTCAGTAGAAATGACCTCAGCTTCTGTGGAGTATGCAGTCTAGTAGAGAAGACACCCACTCATTCACACCCTACCCACACAACTTAAAGTTCAAACTGCTGTGTATACTATGAAGGAAGTAGCTGGTGTTGCCAGGCAAAGGGAAAGAAGCCATGAAATGACTTTGTGGAAGCATGCGCAAGCCAGGTTATTGAGAATGTGGTAGAACACAGTGAAAGGAGATGTTATTTTCTGCATGCCAGGCACTGCTGATGGATTTTAAACAAGGGAGAGTGAGATTTGAAGTATGTTTTTAGAGCAGCGTTCGGGCTCCTGTGTGGAAAATGGATTGACCGGCACAGATGTAGAGGTGAATGACTTTTGGTGTCGTGAGACATAAAACAACGAGGCAAGATTGGAACAAGGAAGGTAAAGCGACAGAATGAAGTCATACATTAAAGAAGAGGGGAGGGGTGGAAGAGATGGCTCAGAAGTAAAGAATGCAGACCATGCTCTTCCAGAGGACATGAGTTTGAGTCCCAGCATTTATACTGGGCAGCTCAAAACTTCCTGAGACGGTAGTTGCAAGGGGTCTCATACTGTTTTCTGGGCCCTCCAAACCCTTGCACTCACAGATGCAGAATCATCCTGGATGCATACACAGATTCATAATTAAAAACAAAATGTAAACTTAAAAGGAGGCTTGTTAAGGATTTGGATGCAGAAAAAAAAAATAGTTTAGCTCAAAACACTGGTTAGTGGTGATGTCTACTGACATCATCAGCCTATCTGGTAGATGTGGATGTGTTCTAAGACTTGTGTGCTGCCCTCTTTGGACAACAGTCCCTAAGAAGTCAGCATCTCCTGAGAAATGTCCTGCTGGAAGAAGGAGTGAGTGAAGAAGTCCTGGGGCAGTGAACTTGTGTCCTGGAGAAGTGTTTAAACCAATCAGATGAGCTTTCAGGAAAGGTTTCTAACTGAGAGTGGAGTGAGCAGGGACCACACCTTCTGGAGTGCTTAGATGCATGTAGTTCTTGATTTCTATTTAAACCCTACCCCTCAGGCCCCTGTGATGTGATGATCTTGCTTGTTAACTTGACTACATCTAGAATTAACTATGACGCAAACAAGTAGGCACACCTGTGAGGTATTCTCCTTGATCGGATCATTTGGGGTGGGTAGACCCTCCTTAAATTTGGGCTACATTTTCTGGTGACAGCCTATATAAAAGGTATGGAAGAAGGGAGCTTTTGTTCTTAGCCTGTTTGCTCTCATTCTCACTGGCAGAGCCTACTTCTTAAGGACTCTGATCTGTACTGAAGACCAGCTAAGACATTCAGTCTCATGGACTCAACAAGTATTATATTCTTAAACTTTCTAACAGGAGACCACTTTTGTTGGAATAGTTGGACCACAACCTGTATACTACTCTAATAAACCATATATATACATATATATACATATATATGTATATATGTGTGTATACACATGTATGTGTGTATGTATGTATATATACACATAAATATATACACACATATATACATATATATATATATATACACATATGTGTGTATATACATATAAATGTGTATGTGTGTGTATATATGTGGTTGTGTGGGTGTATTCTGCAAGCTCTCTAGAGAGCCCTGATGAGTACATTTCCTGAAGACAGACATCCTTGTCCTATTAACCCAGTAGGCAAGAATAAGATCACTACTACAATTTTTGAGACAAATTTGAAGCAAGCTTTATTAACTTTTATTAACTGGCCAAGACAATGGACACTGGTTAGTTTCATACCCAAGATTCTCAGAATATGGTGCCAAATTACATCAGCCAGGGCCTTATAAAGGCCTTTGTCAAATTAGGGGCAAGTATACATACTTATTTACTTCCTGCCTACGTACTTCCTGCCTACATATCATCAATCACATACTGTGCAGTTGGGGCAAGCAAGTTTGTTTAGAGAAGTGAGAACATGTGGCTTGTTATCTTACATGAACAGCAGATCCCAGTACTTCAGGAGGTTATCTGTCCTTGAGAAAGTGGGGCTTGCAGGTTAGAGGGATTTTTGTTTTTATAAATCTCAAGCACAGTATTAAAACTTAAAACATGACTTTCGCCATCACAGTCCCTCTTCCCCATTTGACCACATAATTCAATTATTCTCCTTTTCTGCTCACCTGCTAGGGCCTCACTCAGTGTCATCCATAGTGACAAAGGACCTCCTTCAGTTCGAGTCTGAGTTCCTCTTCTCACACTGACTGGAGACATCACTCTGCTCTTAAAGCTCTTGCAGGGTTCAGTAATTCCTCCAAGACAAATCTCTTCTACTGCTGTGTAATATAACCAAAGTCCAAATCCCTCACACACTTGGTGCTAGGGTTATTGAGAAGTAGTGAACCTGGGGGATAACTTGAGATTCTTCTGGATACCTTGGTTTTTGTGATAATGGTATGGCCAGTATGAGTTGTGAAAAGTCAAACTTGGGGGCTTAGAGAAGCATGGACTGGAGATGCACAGCTGAAAGTGGTCATGAGATAACATCTCTGAGGATTGATGGGATTACTTGAGACATGGTGGAAGTAGAAATGAAAAGCTAAGCAAGCCTGAGTCCTGGGAGTGAAGGTTCCTGGAAAGACCTTGCCTGCACAGGTTGATAAACAGGTTGATAAAATTGTAGCCTAATTATAATTCCTTTGGCGCTATCTTTAGTTCCTAGACAGCTATTCTTTACCCAATTCTGTAACAGAATTGGTATATTAATAATCAAGTAAAATCCTTTGGAATGTATAAACTTAACAAAACCATCTTTTCTGCTAGTGGTAGGACTAAGGAAATGATCATCTAACACTGAGGCCTATAGCTGAGATTTCCCCAACTTACTGTAACCACCCCTCTTACATTTCCACCAATAAAAAAATTTTAATTGTCTTAATTTCTAGCTTTCTTCATTCTGTTACTATAAAAACTCTATGAAACTGCTTCCACACAACATTGTATTTGGGGAGACCTAAACATTCTCAGGCCATGGACACTCATATTTAATTCCTGAATAAACTAACTTATTCCCTTTGAGGTGAGTGATATAAATGCTGTGGGTTTGTTTGTTAGACAATTCTGAGGCACTCAACATATAATGGCTGATAGAGGATATATAGAGCCTATATGGTGAAGAGGTCTATATATAATGTAGGAGGAAGAGAAGAGTGTGAAGCTTTAAAAACCAAGAGAGATGGTGGTAGTGTGGGGGTATGTATGTGTGTCTTAAGGTAAATTCTTATGTGTAGTCATGTTCACCAAAAATAACAAGTAAAATATATCATTTGGAATTGACTATTAACTGAAAGATCACCTTGACATAATAAATTGTGGATGCTGTAAAAGAATCAAACCTGGATTTGAAAGAGTTGGAAGGGAAGGTACTCATAGGTGTATCGGAACCTTCCAGGGGGAAAGAAAAAACAAACAGTGCCAGCAAGGGAGGGGTTAACTGAAGAAGCCATAATCTTGAAGCCATGCAAGAGATAGGATCCAGGCACCTGAGGGGGGATGGGCTTTAAAAGACAGTTTCTCCTTTGTGAAATCAGTCACACAGAGGGGATACTGGGACAGGACACTGTTTAGAGAGAACAAGGAAAGGATTTAGAATCTCTACTTTCCTCAATCTAGTGTGAGGCTGATACCAGTTAGCTGGGCAGGACTGGTTAGGCAGACTGGAGCTTAGCAAAGACTGTGAAATTGAACTACTGGAGGCAAAAACTGATAGGAGACCCTGAGAGGTAGGACTTTAAGTCTGGTGATGATCCATTTGAGTAAGGTTTCTAAAGAGCCTTCTGTTCACAGACAGGACTGGTAGCCTCTCCATCACTGAGGTTAGTCAAGGTAGGAGCTTGAAGGAAGAACTGAAATGGAAGCCATGGAAGAACTCTGATTACTCCCTTGTACCCCATGACTTGCTCATTCTGCTTTCTTACTGTATACAGTACCACTGGCCTAGGGGATGATTCCACCTACAGTGGACTGGCTCTTTCCACACCAAACATTAATCAAGAAAATGTCCCCACAAACATAACTACAGGGGATGTGATGGAGGCATTTTCTTAACTATAGTTTTCTTTTCCTAGATGACTCTTGATTGTGGCAAACTGCCAAGCACTAACTAGCACATGGCTCATGGATGTTTCCTTCAGTAACAAATGCTATGCTGATGGCCAGATTAGACATCAATTTCTTTCTCATCTTCCCACATGACTAGAAACCTCCTGAAACAAGAATTATGTCTTTCCCATCTACTGAGGGATGTTTTACCCATCCACAGGCAGTGTGTCCTGGATAGACAAGAAGAGGAGCCACAGGGAGAACAGATAGTGAGGACAGTGCAAGATCATTGGTGATAAACAGCACTATGGGATGGTTACCTCTGACCACACACAATGTCCATGCCTTCAAAGGGAGTTTGGTTCTGAGCTGTAATAATACTTTTCAAATCTGTGGGTAGATCTATGGTTTTGTTTGTTTGTTTGTTTGTTGTTTTGTTTCATTTTTAAATTTGAGCCCAAGTAAACAGAAATACCTAGGGAGAGGTTTCTAAAATATAATCTTGTTATTAAAAATTAATAAAACAAGGGCTGGTGAGATAGACTGGTATTTAAGAGCATTGGCTACTCTCTTCAAGAGGTTACAGGTTCCATTCCCAGTGCCCACATAATGGTTCACAACTGCATGTAACTCCAGATCCAATGAATCTGACACCCTCTTCTGGCTTCCATGGGTACTTCACACATGTCATTCACATAAATACATGCAGGAAAAACACTCATATACATAAAATGAAAGTAAATAAATCCTTTTTAAAAATGAATGGACAAACTCACACAAACTCTCCAGCAGCCAGCTGCCCCTCCAGGCCAGTGGGAAGGAACCAGGATGGGATGGGAAGGAACACAGTTAAACCTGACCAGTGAAGCTGGGCCACAGAGTCAGCTCTTATGCTGAACATTGTCTGTGGGTCCAACCCCTGTTACCACTCTTCAGTACCCTAGTGACACATCCCAGAGACCCTCCAGGAATAGCTTGTTTCTCTAGCACAGTCCCACATTCCTAGTAAAGCTGCTGCATATTGTAGTAAATGAAGGGATCCATGCACCTTGGGCAAAGAGGAAAAAAAAAGAAGACAGGGCTGAAGGAGGTAACATAGAGAAGAACTGGGCAAAGCAGCCAAGAATGGCTCAACAGGAAAGACAGGAAAGCTTCAACAGACCTGAGGACTCCTAGATCCGGGCTTTCTGTGCATACTAAGTAAGTCACTAAGTCTCCTCTTCCCTTTGAACATTAGGGCTACAACTGAATGAGACTTAAGCTCTTTCTGGCTTTAATTGCCAATTAATCCACAGAAAGAAGGAAGAAAGACACATGAAGTGTGTTTGGTTTGAATCTGAAATGACTCCCATAGGCTCATGTTTTCAACACATTTCCCTGGTTACTGGTTCAGGTTAGGGAGGGTGTGGAGCCTTCAGGAGGTAAGACCTGGCTGGTAAAAGGAGAATCAAGAGAGGCAAGCCACTAAACGTAACCCTCTAAAAGGCATACCTTGGCCCTTTTTCTGAGACACATTTCCTGCTTCCTGATCTTAAGCCACATGAACAGCCACAGAATTCTCGTGCCACTGTGGACTGAAACCCCTCTGAGACTATGAGCCAAAGTAAACCTTTCCTCCTTTAATTTATTTCTGTCAGACACAATGCATGCATTAAGATACATAGTTCCCCAGTGGGTAGAAGAAACACGCATAGTTGCTCCACTTGGGTCACAGAGGTGTACAAGCAATTGCCTGTGGGTCTGTCACACTGATAAAGGCATTTATTTAATTTTTTAAAGATTAATTTATTTATTTTATGTATGTGAGTACACAGTCACTCTCTTCAGACATACCAGAAGAGGGCATTGAGTCCCATTTCAGATGGTTGTGAGCTACCATATGGTGGCTGGGAATTGAACTCAGTTCCTCTGGAAGAGCACTTAGTGCTCTTTACTGAGCCATCTCTCTAGCCTCTGATAAAGGCATTTAAAGCCAGTTCTGACCCATGTAAATAACAATAGCATCAACGTCAGAGGAAACAGGAAAGCTAGAAATGACTATTGTTGGGGCTAGTGAGATGACTCAGCGGGTAAGAGCACTGACTGCTCTTCCAAAGGTCCTGAGTTCAGATCCCAGCAACCACATGGTGGCTCACAACCACCCGTAATGAGATCGGATGCCCTCTTCTGGTGCATCTGAAGGCAGCTGCAGTAAATTGAGCGGGGCTGGAGTGAGCAGGCCGGCAGAGGTCCTGAGTTCAACAGCAGCCACACACATAATGGCTCATGGCCATCTGTACAGCTATAGTATACTTATACACATAAAATAAATAAAGTAAATCTTAAAAAAAAAGAAAAGAAAAGAAATGACTATTGTCCAAATCTTTACTATTTTCTATCTGAGTTCTGAGAACATGCCAAGTCCCTGACTTAAGGTATCTGCTTTTACTCCTCCTGTTGCAATGTTGGCCCCACCGTTAGTTTTATATTACAATGACAAAATAATTGATGAAATTACTTAAAAGGTGAAATAACTCTTTGGGTTCATGGATTCAGAGGTTTCATTCCAAGGCCATCTGGCCCCATTGCTGTTGGACCCTGTGCTGAGACAGAAACATGGTGGACATGATGGTAAGCACCATGGTAAGGGAGAGCTGCTTGCTTCATGGAGGCCAGGAAGCAGAGGACAGAATGATAGTACTCAATTGCATGTTTCCTTTCTCCCCATTTTATTCCATCAAGGTGGCCAGCCTAGGGAATGGTGCTAGCAAATACAGACTGTGCCTCTCTTTTCCCTCACAGCCACACCCCAAGTGCACTTTGCTAATTTCCTTGAAGTCTCTCAATCCAGTAAGTTGTCAATCAAGATTAACTCTCAAAGTGCCAAATAAATAAGATCAAACAGAAGAGAGAATACAGGGAGTTGCCACTTTTATATGTCTCCTTCTAAAGGAAGGGAATCTGTTTTAGAAGGTGCTGGCTTATGTCTCATGGGCCAAGGATGAATCCTGTTTCTATGACAAGCCCATCAGTAACTACTGAGCTGATTTCATTTAACATGATTATCACAGACAAGTGAAACCAAGGAGCTGAACAATGGGGTTCCAATATTCAGACCATTGCCGAGGACAGCCTTGTACACAGCAAAGCATTCTTGGAATAAGAACTGCTTGGTGAGAGACCATGCAGGACCTGAGTGGACAGTGAGCCCCAAGAGGTGGTGGTGCTTTTCAGCTAGTGCAGCCTTTGAACAGTTTATTTTCAACAATGAGGAAGGAGCCCAGGACCTCACATGTGCTAAGCAAGTACTTTACCACTGAGCCATGTTCCCAGCCCCCTGATATTATTTTTCTTGTTCTTCTGAAACAGAGTCTTGCTGAATTGCACAGGTCTTGAACTCACTTGTGTAGCCCTGGGAGGCCTTGAAATTGCTGCCCTCCAAAGTAGCCAGGGTTTAGGCTTGGACCTCCAGGCCTGGCTGAGTTTTTCTCTGATATAGGCTGTCTGAGAAACTCTGAAGGACTGTCCTCCTTTCCAACCTCAGTTTTCCTTCTACTGGATCAGAAGGAATTGTCCTTGACTTTTAAGGTACAGGTTGGGGGAAGGAAGGCGACAGAGGGGAAGTTACTCTAATCTCACCCCACCCCTTCTTACCAGAGAGTCTTCCTCATGGGAATAGGGATGAAAACATAGGTGTAGATCCAACTACACCTTTGGTTACAGGAAGCAGCAGAGGCAAGTAAAAGACTAATAAAGTCTAAGTAAAAGAGAGGATGGCTCATCCCACAGGTTTCCCAAAGGAGATCCAGGATTCTGTGATGCACAGGGATGCATGTGGATGCCAGGACACTTGGACAGGAACTTCATTTTGCATGCTTCTGTTTTCTTCAAGCATTTAGCCTTCCTGTGACAAGGCTCTGTTGAGGCCCAATTTTGTAGCTATCACCCTTTCACATAGAGGAAGTTCTTGATGTTGTCCTCTATCATGAGGGACAAGCTGGTGGGGGC
Organism: Mastomys coucha; assembly: GCF_008632895.1. Classification (NCBI taxonomy): domain Eukaryota; kingdom Metazoa; phylum Chordata; class Mammalia; order Rodentia; family Muridae; genus Mastomys; species Mastomys coucha. The sequence continues at coordinate 28,457,822 of NW_022196904.1, forward strand.
CACCTGGATAGCATCATAAGCTAGGTCAAGGACCGCAGTCAACCGCCTTCATGTTTCCTGAAATTATTCCAGCGAGAAGTGCCCTCTTCGTGATGGAAGGTAGAAGAATACAAAAGAGAGTCTGCATCACCTCAAACTGTGCCCAGGGCCAGCTCATCTCCACCACACCAGGGTCATGCTCTGTACCTCAAATAAATGGGCCACCCTACTTTCCCTGGCTTTCAACTAGGCTTTGCTCTGTCTGCCGCGGTATTCCAGGGCCAGGATGCAGTCTGGCAAAGTGGCGGTGCGCGTGGGGCTGAGTGTGGAGCTCTTTGTAAGCACATCTGGGCCGCTCTGCAAGGAGAAGCTGCTGACAGACTGTTTGCCAATAAAGAAAGTCACAGAGCCTAATAACAATCAGATGGGGCTCTGGTTTGGCTGTGCTTCTCAGGATGTACCTAGGCGAGCCCAGGCAGCTTTCTCCCCAGGGAAGCCAAGACAGCGCAGCCTCATGGCTCCCTCCATTACCTAAGAGCCAAGAAGGTCCTTTCCCTTCTGTGAGGGCCAGGGATTCGGCCTAAGGCGTTCAAAAGCATTGCCTCCAAAGCTCTGGCCCATACAGCTGGCTTCTATTGGACCACCCCCATTGATTAGCATATTGGTATATGGAGCCAAAATTCTCCGGTGCCCAGAATTTGTTGCCATCTCATTACCTCACATGGTTGTCTTCCCAAGGTGACTCCTCGAAGGGACTTTGAATCTTAGTTTTCTGCTAACTGCCTGGTGCCAGGTTTGAGGAGAGAAGTTACCCAAATGGTCAAATGGGAAGGCGTGTTTGTTCTCAGCTCCAGCATCTTGATAGCAGCCATGCAAACCCACACTGCAAAGAGAGAACAAGTAACCCACGGCAGCTCCTAGAATCACCTGGACACCTGCAAATCTGGATTGACTGGGTAGGGATGGGAAGTCTCCAACCCCCAAGTCTCCAATCATTTTTAAACTTTAGCCACAAGCCACACGGCAGTTGGAATCTTACCTTTACGGTCAGGAATGACACAGAGGGAGTTGGGCTGCTCTGTGTGGGAGGGGAGGGATAGGGCTTCAACAAGTACACCTTCCCTCTCTTTCTCCATTTCTTCACCCGGGGAACTATCTGGAAATTTCTAAAATGTTTCTGAGCCTCCCATGAACATCTCTGCACTAGGTCCTGCTCCAGCGTCCATCGGATCCACAGTTCCAGGTGGGCATAGGTGTCTCTCCATCCTTGTCTGAGAGGAGATGGGGTGGGGGACATGTCTGATGAAGAGAACAACCCTGACCTTTCATTCAAAAACCTCAGCTTCACACACTAGCCTTGGCCCTCCTGGTGAAGCAGCCTTGTACTTCAAGCTTTCTCAGTGTGGGGCCTGGCACTTGGTGGTCACATGGTGTCCCCTGTGACATTTTTTTATCTTTGCAGAAGCAGAAATATGGAAGAAAGTGTGGGGTCAAAATCCCAAGGGGATATCTGGGTACCACTTCAGACGTGGAGCTGAGACAAGAGAAAGAGTGGAACTGTTGGGGTGTCCTCACACCCCTGTACTCTGCAAAGCATCCTGTCCATTCTATTATTAGGGTGAGGAAGCCAGCCTGGGATGCAATCAACACAGACCTCAAACTGCTGTTTACAAATGTGGGGCATTTGCTGAGACCTAAAATGTTCTTCCTCAAATACATTCTCCCCCACCCCACCCCCCTTTGGTTTTTAAACCCATGTGGATTCCGAGGGAAATTGAATCCATATGTTTCTGGTTCATTTGCACTGAACTCATCAAAATGTAATTTTGCAACATCTAGCTGAAGTCCAGGATGCCTTTAGAAGCCTCATTTTTATGCCTTTTTACAAGGCCCTCTCCCTTGGAGACAGGAAGTTAGCCTTGCCAAGAGTGGACCGAATTCCAGCCAAGCAGGAGTTCTGCCTGGGAATCCCAGGAGGTCAATAGAGCATCTTATCTCAGACCCACCTCCATCTTCAGTCTCGAAGCTGGAGGCTGCATGAGGTATCCACCAGGGAGGTGCCACACCTGAGTGGAAGCCAGGTTGTTTACACTGTGGCTCAAGGGTTCACAACTGGACAGAAGAGGTCAGCTAGTTCCATTGCGGTGGTGGGGACTCTGGGGGCAACTGCACAGGTGAACCAGACAGGTGCAGAATGCCTTTCTAGACCGAGTGGTCCTATGGTTGGGAATGTGCTTTGGACATCTGAAGGATAATGGAGAGAAATAGATGTGGTCCTGACCGGGTTCCTTTATCAGAACACTGTGGGCTCCTGGTAAGCTAATGTTCATTTAAAAGTAACATGTCCATCAGCTAATAAGGCTCTGGTCACAGGCTGCAGCTTACACGCAAATACAAATGCGGGGAAGGAGAGGGGTGCCTTGAGGTCATGGTTGGTAGAGACAGATAAGTGGGAAATTTGGATTCTGGTCTTGAGTCTGGTACGCTGTGACAGACTCAAATATATGCTCTAATTAATTAGAATACCTTCCCGGGCTCTGTCCTTAACAATTACTTTGGGCAAAGAAAAATAGCATGTCTTCCAAGAGTTTGCAAAGGTCGGGGTGCACTTTGCCTTGGTCAGCTGAAGGTGGTGACTGCCAGCCAGTTTGCAAAGCTGAGTATGAGCACAAGACTTGAGCTGGACCAGCAGCCTTGACACAGACAGCACTGGCTCCTCACCCCTTAGGAAGCCTTCAGAGAATGACAGGGAGGGCTTCTAGACTAGGACGATTTGAAGTGACAAAGCCAGCTCCAGTTGGAGTCCACCCGATCCCTACACTCCCAACTAAGAACATTGGCTTTAGCCATGCACTGTGCAGGGTGGTCCACACTCATTAGTTAGATTAGGGTTAGGGTTTGGGGCTTGGGTTAGGGATCACATGAAGCTCCAGCCTGAAGTTAGCTTGACTTCCACTAACACTCATCCCTTCCCTTCCCTCCACTGAACTCATAACGGGTCTGACATGCAGGGGCTTGCTGCATTGAGTGGTCCAAACAAGCTAGGGTTAGACCAACTCTATGAAAACTCAGCATTCATGTGGATGGCCCCCACCACCACACTCAGTGGAGACATGACTGGCTTTGTTTTCCCTGTGAATGGGCAGGTTACAAAAGTCGGTGTCTCTTTCTTATCTCCTGCTGGATATATGGTTGGGATGTCTGAAACTGAGCAGCCACCTTTACACCATGAGACAACAAGCTCAAAAATAAAAGTCAACTTTTCCAGAGACAGAGAGGGCCCTTGAGGTATTCTTGACAGAGGCATCTATAGTGCCAGTACTACATATGCAAAGCAAGTCCCTGTGTCTCCAACACCTTTTTTCTGCATTCTAGTCCTTGTGACCAAAGGCATTCTTAACCAATTTTGCTTAGTCTGAATGCTATGGGCTTATTGATGTAGGAGTTTGCGGGTTGTTTTCCACGTGTTTATTTTGCCTGTTTGCTTGGTTGGCTGGGATCTGTTCTCATTTGTGACAGGTTTTTATTTGGTAGCCCAAGCTAGCCTTCAATTTTTAGACAAAAGCTACTTAAGTCAGGGGCACAGTTTGCCATGCAGACTTACAAATCCTCCATTGTAGGCAAACATAGAGGTTTGTGGTATATCAGGAAGCTGTTTTTCAGAAAGAACTAAAGGTTCAGGGCATTTCTGTAAGAGGAAATAGATTTGTTAGCCCATGTGACCCAGTCATAGGGAGAAAGGGTCAAGAACTCTCATGGTCCCAGGATAGCCCATAGACTTGAAAAATGAGTCTTCTGGAAAAAGGCCTTTGTCATGACCATACCTATCATGACATGCTATGTCCAGCTTGTAGTGTCAGGGGCTCAAATCATACTTCCCCTGGACAGGGTGGCGACACTCCTGAATGACAGTCCTTTAGCACACTAGCCATAGCAAGGAACCCCAGAGATCAGGGCCCTAGAATAAGCTGTACCCTATTAAGAGACACACCCCAAAGGATCAAGGCAGCTCCCCTGGGTTTTGGCCATGTCCGTGATACTTGTGATAGCTGTCAGAATCTGGTGGCACTCAACCCAGGCAAGGGCAGAGGAAGGCAGGGCCAAACACAATGGACTTTGAGATATAGAAGAGGTAGATTGCTGTGGTCCCAGAACCATGAGGCGGGTGGGTCATCTGGTGGCCAGAGGAATCTAGAGAGGAGGCGAGCACAATAGAGACCAGTACTCTTAGTAGGATATCGGTATCTCGAACATGATGACACTTGGGGACAGCCGGGTTACCTCAGCATGTCGAGATCTGAGATCCTCAGGTGTGGTGGTTTCTATGAGAACTGTCCCTCGTAGGCTTAAGTCCTTGAACACATGGTCCCAAGTTGGTGGCACTGTCTGGGAAGGTTTTGGAACATTTGGGAAGCAGAATCTTGCTGGAGGAAGTAGATCATTAGGGGCAGGCTTTGATATAGTCTCACTCTGCTTCCTGTTCTCTCTCTCTCTCTCTCTCTCTCTCTCTCTCTCTCTCTCTCTCTCTCTCTCTCTCTCTCTCTTTCTGCTTCCAATCCATGAATGAAAATGTCTTCAAATAGCTTTTACTCCTGTTGTCCTCACCCCCTGTCCTAAGAACCTATCCCTTTGGAATCATAAGTCAGACTGAACCCTTTTGTCCTTAAGTTGCCTTAGTTGAGGTTGTGGTATTTTATCATAGCAACCGCAAAATAAGCAGTGTACCACTGTAGGGCAGTGTGGGGCAGTGGTCTGCTCAGGTAACTTAAGCTCAGTCAAGTAATTGGCTTTGAGCCCTGGAGCCCTAGTGGGCAGTTCTCTGCTTGCAGGGGGGCGGAAGGAGCTTGGCCATAACTCCTGAGTCTTTGTTTCCTGTTCAGTCACAATCCCTCACATCTGCCCCCACAAGAGATGTGTGCTCTATCAGGTAGACAATGCCCCAAGCTCCCAGCATTCTAGCTGGACCCTATCCCCAGTCATCTGACCACAAGCCAGGCATGCCACGTCCCATACAATATAAGGGGTGGTTTGCCCCCTCCTCACTCTCTTGCTCTTTGTCCTTCTCTTGCTTCTTTTCTCCCCCTCTCTCTCTTGTTCTTTCTCTCTTGCTCTTGCTCTTTGTCTCTTCTCTTGCTCTTACCCTCTTTCCTCTCTTGCCTTCTTCCTCCTCTCTCTTGCTCGTTCTCTCCTCTCTTGCTTTTTGTTCCTCTCTTGCTTTATTCCTCTCTCTCTCTCTGTCTCTCTCTCTCTCTCTCCTTCTCTTCTCTCCTTCTCTTCTCCTTTCCTTCTCTCTACTTGACTGGCCTATTTTCTTCTTCCTACAATAAAATATCTCATTTATACATTGCCTCCTTTTTAACTAACATGCCGTGTAGCCACAGGTCAGCACCAGAGAGAGAGAGAGATGCAGGCCTCAGCACTGGGCCCTGCCTTGGTACAACATACCAACATTTTCTCTCCACCTCCCTAATACCATCTCCTTCCTCTAGAACTGCAGCACTTCAAAGGTGTCCTGAGGCCTGAACAGAAGCAGAGATTCTGACATCTTGCTCTGAAGACCTTGTTGCCACTGGGTTCTTTTATTCTCATTTCAAATGCATATTTCTAGCCTCACAAGGGGGAATATTCACAGGCATCTCTGCTTCTTGTGGCTAGGGCAAAATATTTGATACAAACATCACAAGCAGAAAGAGGTTCATTTAGTCTCACAATTTCAGTCTGTTGTGGTGGAGAAGGTATGGTAACTGGAACAGCTTGGACAATGATGGTAGGAGTCTATAGTACAACTGGTTCACATATGGTGACAGGTCTCTATGGCCTGTCCCCAAAGACTCACCCCCACTAGCCAGGCACTACCTCCTGAAGGTCGATAGCCTCATCACCACCAATAGGAGATCAAGAATTCAAACACTGAGCATGGATAATCGGCTCTATGGTTAAGAGCACTTGTCGCTCCTGTAGAGGACCTAGGTTTTGTTCCCAGCACTTCCATGGTGACTAACAAACATCTGTGACCAGTTCCAGGAAATCTGATGCTCTCTTCTGGTTGCAGAAGGTACTGTAACCCATTTGATGCATATACATACACCTAGGTGAAACACTCAAATAAATAAAATAAATGAATCTAAATTAAGTCCAAACACGTGTCTGTGGAGGACACTGCACATTCAAACCTCAACTCCTCCAGGCCCTAAAGAAGGTAGGCAATGGTGGTAGTCTTCTGCTAGTCCAGAGGGGCCCCGTGGCTTACCCAGAAACTCTGTATTTTCATCTGGCTGCGTTGGGCTTTTCAGTCCCTTACTCTTCCTGGGAAGGGAGAAAGGTGCCTAGAGGATGCATACTGAGAAACCAGGCATGACTCTTCCACTAGACGATGGATGCACTTGCTGGCCTTCTGGTCTCTGGAAGGTACCTGGGTTCTGCAGGACTCAGATCTTTGGTCACGATGGTAGTGTGAATGAGACTGGCCCCCACTGGCTCATATATTTAAATGCTTGTCCCAACGTTGTGGAACTATTTGGGAAGAATTAGTAGGTATGGCCCCTTGGAGAAGATGTGCCGCTGGGGTGGGATGGGACTTGAGGTTTCTAAAGCCCACACCACTCCCAGGTAGGCTCTCTTGATCTGCCTCATGATTGTCTCAGCATGTAATCTCACTGCTAGTACTTCAGCCTACCTGCCTGCTGCCATGCTCCCTGTCATGCTCCTTACCATGATGGATGGTCATGGACTCACCCTCTGGAACTGTAAACCAGCCTTCAACTAAATGCTTTCTTTTGTATGTTGCCTTTGTCATGGTGTTACTTCACAGCCACCCAGGTGCCTTGAACTTGGTTCCTAGAAAGCAAAATGGTTTCTAGAGTGCCTTTCCTTACATTAACTCTATACTTATTTCTACTAAGGAGATATCTGATTCATGCAGGAATAAGTTCCCGTGGGTCAGTGGCCCCAGCAACATGACTGCTTCTTCTGCCCATGAAAGAGGTAACATCCAGGAAGAGGGCAGAGGTCAACATTATGAAGGAGGTGCCAGCCAGGAAGAGAGCACAGGCCAAAATTATTTTGAATTAAAAAGTAATGGACAGGATTTTGATAGCTATTTTTTAATACCTGCACAATTGGATGAAACTCAGACACAAGAGGAACTCAATTTTGTTTTTCATTAATATTCACTTTGTTAACACGAACAGATGATTTCTGGAAGGCTCTCCTTGCCCTTTTAATTCGTTCTCATATAATGTGGCAGAGATAGCCTCCATTACTAAACTGATTAGCAAGTACCATGAATCTTGTCTCATAGATTTCTTCATCATGGCTGAATCCAGATAATGTGTTTGGATTTTGTAAACCAGAAGACTGGGAGTGAGTGTGCTAAGGGTCAGGAGAAGAACTTTCTTTTAAAAATTAATTTAAAGAAAAAAAGATGAATGGCACATAACATTCATAATAGGTATATCATGAAATGACACGTGGATTTCTTTGTATCATGTGGGTCACATATGGGAATATATAATCTTGAGTATTCAGGGACTGGGGAATATATAACCATAGTACCTGAAAAAAGGGGCAGGACCCATAATATCTACAGAGCAGATAGAATTCTCTATAGATTCCCTAACTAGGGTCTGTTTAGACTTTTGAATTCTCCCTATGATAGGGAGTTCACACCTTCCAGGGCAGCCATGACTAACTTAAGATGCCCTGTTGCCAAATCTTGATTTAATAGAATTGGAGCCATTTCCTCTCCTGGGTGAGTTAGAGCAGAGGCATAGCTGTTTGAGACTAGGAAGTCTTTGGTTTTTCATGTTGTGCTTGGAAACCAAAGGCCAGCATATAGCAAAGCCAGATTAAAAGAGCAAGAGAGAGAATAAGAAACAGCTTAAGCATCTTTCAAGCCCAAAGCTATTTGACAAATATCACTTTATTGCCCATGTTAAGGAACATGTGAGCTAAGACCAAAATTATTATTAAAAGATAAACTATGGACTCTAGAGAAAGTCCAAGTTCAATGACCTGCTCCAAGGTTAGCAGAACTGGTAAGAAGGAAGCTTAGATGGCATTGGGTCCTGGGAGTCACCAAGATCTGTATGGAGTCAGGTGGTATGCCACAGGCTTTTAATCTCAGCACTCAAGAGGCAGAAGCAGGTGTACCTCTAGAGCTTGAGGCCAGCCTGGTCTATACAGCCAGTAAGCTCCAGACCAGTTAGGGCTACATAGTCAACCTGTCTCAAATGCATTCAAAGTGTCTAAGAAGCCATTGTCACAACAGCTGGTAAATTATTTGGTCACTGTCACAAAATTGCTACAGAAATGAATTATGCCCCACCCCACCTCCCAATTTTTGGGGGGCCCCTTTCCATTCTTTACAAAGCATCTTTTCTCAGGGACTGTCATGTTCTTTGAACACTTGAAGCTATGTTAGCTTAGAGTACAAGCTTCTGATTCTCCTTCTTCAAGAAAAGAATTCATCCTCCTTGGCCTAGTGGAGCAAAGAGCCTAAGACCAGGCAAAAGCATATTTTTGAGTTTAATCCCTTCTCCCTCCTCAGTGCTGTTGTCAAGCATCCTCTGCAGTTTCCCAAGGTTCCAAGTTCCTTTTTGACTTCTTCCCCAGGCTCACACTATATATCTTCTGAGTGTATTCTGGTTCCATTCCAACGTGGTGAAAGAAATTCAATTCAGGATGATCTAACTACAAAGAGAATTTGTTAATGTATGTAAATGGAATCTTTAAAAACAAAAAGTAGCTGGCTTTGGGCAAAGCCAAATCCAGAGGCTCAAACATCTTTAGGATTCTAAATGTCTCCATCTCCTTGGCTTCAGGTCCTTCAGTGTTGGCTGTGTTCTCCAGAGTGTCTTCTCTCAGGATGGCGAAGAAGGCCATCAAGAGCATTAGGCTGTCATTTGCAAGCTTAATGAATTCAGCAAGGCAATAGAGTTCCTCTTTCCTGATTGTTTCAAAATAAAAGTCTTGGTTTGTGTACGACTGGGTAGCATGAGCATGATTACTGAGTGGTTCTCATATCTACTCCCAAACTGGCCCTTAGGACAACTTGAAGACTCAAGGGTAGAGCTCATGAGAAGGCTGTTGAGGCTGATGTGGACAGAAGAGAATGATTTGCTGAATGCTTTAAAATGAGAGCTGTTCCCAGAAACTAGTGTCATATGGGGAAAAGAAATGTTAAGAAATTAAAAGAAGAAAAGGGGCAAGAAAAAGGAGGCCAAGAAGAGTAGCTGAAAGTAGAAGAAAGACCAAAGTAACATTGTCGGCATGTATGGAAATGTCACAATGAAACCCCTTTGTATAGTAAATATAGGCTTTAAGTAGTCTGTCACAGCTCTTCCCTTTCTGTTCACAAATCTGGCGTGTCCATCAAGCAGGACAGAACCAGAGTCTCATCTGACTTACACATGATGGTAGCTCCACCACCTGCTCTCCTCTGCTTTCTCCTTTTGTTGGTTTGTTTTAAAGAGTGCATCTTCTGTCAGTTATAGGATGGAAGAATTCTAACAGTCACATAAGGTCTGAGCACAAAGTTTCACAAATAAACAAATCAAAGGTCTGAGAAGGAGCCAATATGGATGGAGGACTTAGGCCAAGTAAGCAAGACTATCCAGGTTCCCTGCACCAATCCAGATGTCCGATCATCATAACTCACTGAGATAGGAGCTGAGACACCTCACAGGATCTGTAGTTCAGTTTCTCTTTTATGTCTCCAAGTTAAAGTTAGACTGTTTCAGGCTAGTAGTCAGTAAATAGATGAGGAGTAGCAGAAAATAGAGTTAGCTTAGTATCCGAATCTGTCCTTCAGTACTGCTGGATCTTAGAAACAAACAAACAAACAAACAAAAACAAACCAAAACAAAAGAAAGCAGTTCTAGTTTTGTTTCCTGTTGGTGTGATAAAACACTGTGACACAGCAGCAGTGAACAAAGTGTTCCATTGGCTCACAAGCCCAGATTACAGTCCATCTTGGTGGGAAAGTCACAGTACAGAAAGTTAGAGCATCCAGTCACACCCACGGTCAAGACCAGAGAGAGAATGAGTGCCGACCTGCTAGTACGCAACACCACACATGCATTCTAGGGCCTGCCTTGGGAATGGTGCTGCCCACAGTGGACAGGTCTCCCCATGTCAAATAATGTAATCAAGACAGTCCCTCTCCCCTAGACATTCCCACAGGCCAACTGATCTAGGCAATCTCTCACTGAAACACTCTTCTTAGATGATTCTAGATAGTGTCAAGTTGACAGTTAAAATTATCATAGAAGCAAAATAAAGGTATCTTTTAGAAATAGCAGTGGGATTGAAAGGGGGATGAGAATAGTGAGTGACTTGAGTTCTAGTTCTAGTTCATATGAAGAAAACACACTCCTTTCCATACATCTCACTAACTAATGTTAAAAGCATGGGCAGAATAGATGGAGCAGAATCTGAGGACCCTCAAAAGAAAATATGGAGGGCAAACTGGGGAAGAGAAATAGACATCAAAGTGGTACCAAAATGGCAGTGAACCTTCCTTTAGTTTCTCCTCTGTGCGGTCCAGCTTTTTCTGCCTGAACTTAGAAGCAACACAAAATCTAGAGCTAACATAAGACCTGTCTCTGATCAGAAAGGTGCAGAAGGGCCCTGTCCATTGGAGATAGTGAGTGAAACTCTCTGTTTCTTTTACTTATTTTCTCCTGATCCACCTACTTTCTAATCCTGAAAAGCCAGAGAATAATACATGGCTGTCAAGGTTTCTAAAGCAAAGAAGGAGGGAAAGCCCTCTCTCTGACCCTCTGACTGGAGTCGCTGTGATCCCACAATTTTGTAGATAAACAACATGCACTTGGGAGGCAGAGGCAAGTGTATTTTTGAGTTCCAGGCCAGCCTGGTCTAGAGAGTGAGTTCCAGGACAGCCAGGGATACACAGAGAAACCCTGTCTCAAAAAACAAAACAAACAAACAAACAAAAAACCAACATGTTTTGTTTTTCTACCATCTTGCCACTTGTCCCTAGTGGTGATGTGATTACAGGAAGTGAACCGTGGGGCAGGGAAACTGGTCAGGAACGCAAGAAAGAATGTCTCCAACAGCAGGAGATGGTGGAAGGGAGGGGGTGCTATGTGGACCCTTGGGTTGGTGCCCAACATGTGTGATGGAACTAATGCTAAGCAGCAGCCAAGGTGTTGAGACCTAGGCTACAGAATGGATTACCTTCCAGGTCTCAGACAAGGCAGGAGGTGACAGGGACAGAGAACAGATCTGAATAACCCTGTGAATGCCTTGAAAATTGAATTTAAATTAGAACCAGAACTTGCAGACTAGGTTCAGGCTTCCAAATCCAGTATAAAAGTCCTTAATCTAAGATGAAGCCAAGGGGGTAGATAGATAAGACAATCAATACTCTCCAAAAGATTTAAACAAGACCCAGAGTTCTTCAGTGTGATATTCAAAATGCCCACTGCACTCCAATATTGCATATGAAAAATCAAAAAATTCTCTCCGTCACTTGAGGATGAAGGGGGATGAAATAACTCCCAAACTGTGTTGAAACCATCAAATAAAGGCAAAAACAACATCCATAACTGTATTCCAAGGAATACTGGAAAACATTCTAGAAACAAAAGCTATGAACTCTTAGTACAGCAATGTACCATATATAAAAGAATAAAACGAAAACTCGATAACTACAAAAATGCCATTTTTAAAACTCACCAGCTCAATTTAATATCGAAATGGACATACCAGATGAAAGAGTCACTTTACTGTACTTGAAAGCAGGTCAGTCTTGGGTCTGGCAAGATGTCTAAGCAGTTAAGAACACCTACTTCTCTTGCAGTGGATATGAGATCAATTACCAGCACCCATGTCAGGTGTTTCACAATGGCCTACACCCCTGGCTTCCGGAGATCCAATTCCCTCTTCTGACCTCTGCAGGTACCTGCACCCCATACACACACATTCACAGACGGTATGTTTACACACAGGTGGATACTCACAGACATACACATAATCATGAAAAGTTAAATTACACAACCTAAAAATCAGAGAGAAAGAATGGCAAAGTTTATAAGAGTTTGAGAGTTCTGTGAGAACAGAACAAAAAGATCAGATATGTGCATCACGGAAGATCGATGAAGAAAAGGCAAGGCTGTGAAGTTATTAGATACACAGTTAATAAACAGACAGAGAAATAATGGTTGACAGTTCCTAACTTTGATAAAAGGCTTATAAATTTAAGCAACTCTGAAAAAAAATCTCAAATGGCAAGCTCAAAGAAACCTGTTCCCAAATGCATCATATCAAACCACTGAACACAAAATACAGAGAAAAGTTGGCCATGGTGGTGCACACCTTTAATCACAGCAGCACCGGGGGCAGAGGCAGGCAGATATCTAGGAGTTCAAAGCCAGCTTGGTCTATAAAGGGAGCCTAGGACAGCCAGGGCTCTGTTACACAGACAAACAGTATCTCAAAAAAACAAGGAGGAGGAGAGAGAGGAGGAAGAAGAAGAGGGGGAGGAAGAAGAACAGAAAAAAAAAGAAAAGGATAAAGGAAAGGAGAGGAAAAATAGTAAAATCAGCCAGAGGAAGTTGGGTGTGATGACATTGATCTATAATCTCAGCATCTGGAAGAAGGAGGCAGGAGGATAAGGAGTTCAAACTCATCCTGAGCTACAGGGGCCAGCCTGGGGTACATGAGACTCTGTTTCAGGAAAAAAAAAATGGAAAAGTAGCCAATGAAACCAATATATTAGCTACAGAGTAAATAATTACTTGAATAATTAAAGAAATTAAAGATTCATCATCAAACACCAGGATCACCACAGGAAAGTAGGAGATTAGGGTTGAAAAGATTGAAAAAATATGAATTTAATTCTACATCCAGTGAAGACAATTTTATAAAAATGAAAATATTCTCAGGTTAAGGAAATATAAAATAATTATAATCATTATTAGCTACTTTTAAAAGATGATAAGAGGATTCTTTTGAGAAGAAGGGAAGTGATACATAATGACATTGTAGGTGCTGGACCTCAAATGCAGGTCCTCTGCACGAGTGGCTGGGTTCCTAATCCCTGAGCCATTTCCCAGCCCTCAAATAGCAACCATTTTAAATCGTGGTTATGGGAGTTAGCCTGATTTGATCATTCTATAATGTACATACTGAAATATCACACTATACAGTAATTATATATAGTCTAATTTTCAACTAAAAAGTCTTCAAAATTATAGCTTAAGAAAACCTTTTAAGAGATACTCCTGGTTATTTTATGTGTATATGTGTTTGCCTATGTGGATGTATGTGTACATATAGTAATATACATTATATTAATATATAACATGTAACATATATAACATGTAATATAAAATATATATTATGTAATGTATGTAATACATAATAATTGGTCCATTAATTATAGTGGCCTAATATAAAGAACAATAAATGGCTGTAATCATTTCCAGATTAATGACAGATGACAAATTGCTGATCCATGAAAAAATGAAACAGAGTAAGCACCCCAACCACACTCAAACATATCCTATCAAAGCTGCAGAGAGTCAACAGCAATGGGGAAGCCTGGACAGAAGTCAGGGAGCACAGCAACTGAGCTGAGGGAGGAGGGGGATTAAGAAGGATATTGATTCTCCTGAAATCAGGAAAGCAAAGGAAGCTCTGGAAAATATTTCACATGTTAAAAGAAAATAGCTGCCTGCCTGGATCCCATGTCCTGTGGAGTCATCTTTCATGAATGAAGGAGATACAAAGACCTTTACAAATAAAAGTTGAGAGAATGTATCACCACTGGATCTTCCTTCGACAGAATATTAAAAGTTTCGCAAGGAGAAAGTAAATAGTATAGGCTAGAATCTTGGGTCTATGAAAAGGACAAAAAGATTTTTAAGGAGGAGAAAATGAAGGCAAAATAAAATAGTTTCATTGGCTTAGGAAGATTAATGATAGCAAGAGACAGGAGGAAAACTTGAAATATCCTGCTATCAGATACACTATGAATAGTGTTGCTCCACATTGAACTTGAGGAGATGAAGAGATGACTCAGCAGTTAAGAGCACCAGCTGCTCTTGCAGAGAGCATGGGTTCAATTCCCAGCACAGGGCAGCTCATAAAGGTCACTTCAGTTCCAGGGGGAATCTGATGCCCTCTTCCGGCCTTTGTAGGTACTGCATGCACACTATATGTAGACATGTATACAGGCAAAGACTCACACATAAAATATTAAGAAATCTAAACAATAAAGAGCCATAGCAAGATACATCATGCTCACACTCACCAAAGGAAAGTTGATGTAACTGTAAAGTTCATGCAAAGCTGACTTCAGAGCACAGAAAATTGCCAGACACGAAGAGTAACATTATCTGGAGACTGGTCAATTTTCTAAGAATGGATAACTATCTTTAGTGTATATATGACCCTAACCAAAGCATTAAAACACGTGAGACAAAAAAAATAATAAAATGGCAAGAGAAATAGGCAAATACACTATCATCTTTGGAGAGTTCAATACTCTGTACCAGTGACTGACAGATTCAGCAGGCAGAAAATCACGAGGACATGGCTGAATCGACAGTTCCATCCGTCAGCAAGATCTAATTGACTTTTCCAGATTCAGTCAACAACGACAGAACACACATTCTTTTCAGACTTGCAGGGAACATTCGTCACAACGGAGCACAGTCTAGCAACAAGCATATCTTCAAACACCCAAACCGTACAAATCAAAGAAATCGTGCTCTAGAAAGAATGAGAGCAAACATAAGTGATGTAACTACAGCCTAAAATTCCAAAGTGTCTGGAGATTCAAAAAATCTCAGGAGAAATTTTTAAATATTTTAAAGGGAAGAGAAACAGGGTCTACTCAATGTAAATAGCACAGTGAAAGCCGGACTGGAGGACAAATGGTGGCCTTTATTATATCTCTGTGTGCAGTTCCTATGAAGGGCAGAAGAGGGCGCCAGTATCCTGGAACTGGAGTTACTGATGGTAGTAAGCTACAAAGTAAGTGCTGGGAATTGAACCTCGACGCACTCCAAAAGCAGCCAGCACTCTTAATGGCTGTGACATCTCTATAACCCAGAAGGGAATATTAAAAATTGATAACCTAAACCTTCAAGAAAGAGAACTAGGAGATGAATATTTTGAATGAAATATAAACCGAAAAAGAGAAATAGAAATTAAACATAAATCATGAAAACTGTAGACACACACACATTAAAAGCAGATTCATTGAAAACAGCCATAAATCTAGGCATGATGGTGCACATCATTAATCCTAATACATGGCAGAGAGGCAGAGAGGCAGAGAGAGGTAGAGGCAGAGGCAGAGGCAGAAGCAGGTGGATCTCTGTGAGTTAGAGGCCAGTCTGGTCTACATAGTGAGTTCTAGATCAGCCAAGAATACATACTAAGATCCTGTCCCAAGAGAAAGGGAGAAGGAAAGGAGGAAGGGAAAAGGAAAGAGAGGAGGAAGAGAGAGAGAGAGAGAGAGAGAGAGAGAG
>NW_022196904.1:28473313-28545959 GCF_008632895.1 Mastomys coucha
GAGAGAGAGAGAGAGAAAGAGAGAGAGATGGAAGAAAGAAGAAAATATCAACACAACTGAAAGCAAAACAAAACAAACAAACAAAAAAACCCATTACAAAGGTTAGAAATGAAAATGACTGTCACCACCAACTGCGGAGACATTAAATGGATAATACTAGATTATTACAAACAGTTCTTTGTCTATAGTTTGATAGCACAGATAAAATTGATTAAGTTCACTGAATATGGTGGTGTAAACCTATAATCCCAGCACCTGATGTACTGACATGGAAGCCTTATGAGTTTGACGCCAACCTGGACTACACAATTAAACTGACTCACATCTATCTGATGAATATATACAAATAAACACCCGAAATATATAAACAACTCAAAACACAACCAAACAGTATCAAAAAACATTAACAACAACAACAAAATCAAGAAAACAAACAACCCAGTTTAAAACAGTGGGCAGATCTGCATAGAGAGACCTCAAAAGATGAAATAAACATGACTAAGAAATATCTGAGTGTCCAGATCCTTATAAGTCAGGGAAATACAAATTAAAATTATGTTGTTTTAACACCTCACCACCCCAGTCATGATATCTAAGATGAAGAAAACAATTAGCAAGGATACAGGACACAGACGCAACCTTAACACTGGCAGGGGTGTGGGACACAGAGGAATCTCTCCTTAACACTGGCAGGGGTGTGGGACACAGAGGAATCTCTCCTTAACACTGGCAGGGGTGTGGGACACAGAAGAACCTCTCCTTTACTGTTGATGGATTCCAAACCAGTGCAGCTGTTCTGGAAGGCAGGGGGAAGAAATCTGAAAACTAAAAGCAGATTTACAATATGACCCAGCTATACCACTCTTTGGCATATGCCCAAAGGACTGGACATTCTACCCTACAGACCCTTGCTCAGCCATGTTCATTTGCTACTCTCTTTGCAATAGCTAGGAAGTAGGAACCACCTAGAAGTCCTTCACCTGAAAAAAAATGGATAATGAGAATGTGGTACATACACTATGGAATACTATTCAGCTATGAAGAAAAATGAAATCAGGAGCATTGCAGGGAAAGGGATGGAACTAGAAAATATCATACCAACTGAGGTAATGTAGACCCAGAAACACAAATGTCACATGTCCTCCCTGTCTGTGGATCTGAGCTCTGAGTCATTAGTTGTGAACATATATATAACCTAGAGTAACTTCAGAGACCAGGGAAGCAGAACAGGACCATGTATCCGGAGGGGAATAGTAGGTGCTATAAACGGGAAAATGACAAAACAGGGGGGTAATTGGGGGAGGGTAAGGATGGTGATCCAAAAGGAGAGAGGAGGAGGGATAACCAACACCAAGACTGTTTAAAGAGTCCATAGGAAGAATATTATTTTATGTGTAATTAAAAATACACTATGTGCATATATATGTACATAATATATATATAATATTGAATGAAGTTCTGCCAAAGAATTCTTTTCGACTAATTCTTTAAAGGACACATCTATTAAATCTTACACAAGAGGAAAAGGAATATTTCAATGGACTCATATTTATTTACAGAGAGTGAATCAATAAAACTTCTAAAAATAACTGCCAGATTAAAGTGGTCTTTCTGGTGAATTCCACAAAAGACTGAAAAGAGAAATGATGCCAAATTCCAGAAGATGTGAGTTAGCTCACATTCCAAAAACTTAGAGCTATCTCCCAACCAGAATCTAACAAAGAAATGCCAATCAAAGCCAGGCACACGCCTGTAATTCCGCACCCAGGAAGGCCAGGCAGGTGGATGATGAACTCAAAGCCAACCCCAGGCTACATAGTGAGACCCTCCTTAAAAAAAAAAAAAAAAGAAAGAAAAGAAAAGAAAGATAAAATACAGCTCAATATCTCTCATGGGCACAGAGGAAAAAAATCCTCACAAAAATGTTAGCGGATCACAGACCCAAACACGATGTGTCCTGAGAGCATGGAGGAGCTGAAAACGCACCTTTCTCAGTGGGAGGAGAGTGTCTGAAAAGATGTCACAGGCAGCACTTCAAAAAAAAAGAAAAAAAGAAAAAAGAAAGAGAAGGATTTTTAGAAAGGTCTTGGTGGCCAGGACTTAGGCAAGGGATAGTGAAAGGATGAATGGGCCATGACTCTATTCTGTATGATACCATGATGTAATGGTGTAAGTTAACACATGACATCACACACATGGCAAATCCCATAGATCTTTACAGCACAAAGAGTGAGTCTGGACTGTACTGAATAATAGCCGGTGCTGCCAATCAGTATCCCAGCATGCTTGTAGCCACAGCATGCTTGTAGCAGAGGAAATAATGGGAGACAGGCATGGAAACCTCACTCTGTTCATGTGATCCTCAAACACATTCAAAGATCTCTATCAAAGACTACATGAGTCAGGGCTGGAGAGGTGGCTCAGCAGTGAAGAGCACTGGCTGCTCTTGCGGAGGACCTGAGTTCCATTCCCAGCACCCTGGTGGTGGCTCACACTGCCTGTAATGCCAGTTTCAGGCAATCGGGTGGCCACTTCTGACCTCACAGGCTCCTGCAAACATGGGACACATACTCATGGAACAGATACTCTGGCAGGTATACACATATAAAAATAAACAGTAAATAAATCTTTATTAATAAAGGAACATGAGAAAAAAGCTGGACTGGTGGCACATGTCTCTAATCCCAGACCTCAGGAATCAGGCAGGAAGATATCTGAATATGAGGCCATTTTTTTTCTACAGTCTTCCAAGACAGTCAGGGCTAAAGCTGCCTTCTTTTTTTTTTTCTTTTTTTTTTTTCTATTTTTTATTAGATATTTTCTTTATTTACATGTCATACAACTTCTCCTTTCCCAGTTTCCCCTCCAAAACAAAAAACAACAAGAACAAACCCCTGTTGCCTTCCCCTTCTCCCTGCTTGCCACCCCACCCTCTCCCACTTATTGGCCCTGGCATTCCTCTACACTGGGGCACAGAACCTTCACAGGACCAAGGGCCTCTCCTCTCATTGATGATCGACTTTGCAATCCTCTACTATACACATGCTGCCAGAACAATCAGTCCCACCAATCAGTGGCCTTCTTAATGTCTGACTTTGGACTTTCAAAAAATGGAGACCAAAAAAAAACCCCAAAAAACAAAAAACAAAGCAAAACCCAAAACTACCCAGGGACACCACTAGGGATGCTGAGGTGGTAGATGCCTAATAGTAATTGTTGAAGAATAGATTTAATGAGTTTTTAAGTGAAACTGGTGTTAATCTTCTTACAGAAGACTTTGTAAGAATGGGGAGTGTGTGCATGTGCGTGTGCGTGTGCCTAGTGTGTGTGTGTGTGTGTGTGTGTGTGTACCTTTTAGGTGAAACTAAAGTGATTTTCCAACTTAAAAAAAAAGCATAGAAAAATAAAAGACCCCTTTCAGCCACATGTAAGTCGGGATGCATTAAATAACAGCAAAAGCCGCAGTTGTTACTTAAAAACAATAGATGAAATCAGAAGCAAATGTTAATACTGAGGGAGAACAAAGGGAGCACTAGAGACTCGGAACCATAACTGGAAGACAAGGCCAGGGTTAACTGTGCCTGCTGGGTCTGGGTTAAACAGCCCACGTGGATTGCAGATCCAGCTCCCAGACTGCAAAGGCCACAGGCACCCAGGTACCCAAAAGGAAGTTTTACTGTGGTCTACTTACTCTTTACCTCAGAATTCTTTCTTCGAGTTTCTCTCATCCTTCTCATTTGCAAGACAAATAATTTTAAGATGTAACTAAAATTATTTTACAATCTTTTAATCACTAGAAATTGAGTATAATTATTTTACCTCCACTCTGGTGCCAAGAACTGCTGTGAATTACTTGGCTTTCTCAAAGTGCAGAGAGAAAACGCTTCATTTCTGCATTAATTAAGGATTTTTTTCCCCCACCATTCCTGTCCATTAGCCTCTGCCATGCTATGGCTGTGAATGGTCATTACAACAGACAGAAATAGGAACATAAATTTTTTGCTAATGAAAATGTCAGTTGGAGATGCTGTCTATCTCAAAAGGTTCTGATAGGTACGGGAATATTTCCTTCTTCTTCTTCTTCTTCTTCTTCTTCTTCTTCTTCTTCTTCTTCTTCTTCTTCTTCTTCTTCTTCTTCTTCTTCTTCTCCTCCTTCTCCTTCTCCTTCTCCTTTTCCTTCTCCTCCTCCTCCTCCTCCTCCTCCTTCTCCTTCTCCTCCTTCTCCTTCTCCTTCTCCTTCTCCTTCTCCTTCTCCTTCTCCTTCTCCTTCTCCTTCTGTATCTTGTACATTTTTTGCTAGGCTCTTAGACACCCACCTGGAAGGGCAATCTTCTTTTATTTATAAATAGCTAGTGTGCACCCTTTACAAGAGATTGAGGACTGTACTCAGGTCTCTATTAAATATTCCATTGATTTTTAAAATTGCTCCCTCTCTTATCAGACCTTGCAGGGTCTCAGCCTGGGAAACCTTTCGACCTTCTCCCCTCTCTATGAGGCCAGTGTACTTGAGATTGGGGCAGTGTGCATTCGTTTATGAGGTGATGGTGATCCATCCATCAGCTGGTACTGTGTCCAGCATGCTGTGTCTATCCCTTTAGCACAAAGCTCACTTGCAAGGGGTTTGAAGAGCTTGTTTAGAAACATGTCTGCCCTGCCCTGTCCTGAGTGGATTTAGGCTGGGAATCTTCCAACACTGCTTTGGTCTACCTGTTGTAGACCTGAGTTGACTGGGGACCTAGGAAGATGCTTAGATCCTGGGTCCTTATACCCACACAGCAAGATGAGACAAGGTAGTTCTTTTTCATGCTTACAACACTAGCAGAAGCCACAACACAGGTTTTCCCCATAACTGAACCAAAGACCATAAGGCAGCTGACTTTGAAAAACACCTACTGACTTGCTATAAGGAGAAAATGGAATTCTGCAAGTAGTGTTTTGTTGTTGTTGTTATTGTTCTTTTTGTTTACTTGATTTTTATCAGCATTGAGAATTGAATCCAGGGCCTTGAATATGCTAGGCAGTTGCTCTTCCACTGAGCTATAGTCTCTGACCCCATTTTGTTTTAAATTTTGAGATAAGATGATTCATTACAAATTGCCTAGGCTGGCTCTCTCTCTCTCTCTCTCTCTCTCTCTCTCTCTCTCTCTCTCTCTCTCTCTCTCTCTCTCTGTGTGTGTGTGTGTGTGTGTGTGTGTGTGTGTGTGTGTGTGTATCCCAGGAAGATCTTCAACTTACCACATTCCTGCCTCAGTTTCCCACAAATCTGGGGCCTCAGGCATTCATCACTACTACATGCAGCTTAGGGAGGTCTTTTAATTACTAAGTAATTAGAAAATACATGGACACTCTATCTCTACCCAAGTACAGGCTTGCCACAGCTCTCTTTGTTCTGTGTGGAGTAGTCAGGCTGTCTCAGCCTGGAGCAGTCTCTGAGTCTAGAGTCAGTAGGACTGGTCCACAGCAAACCATGGCTAGCATTCAGTACACACTCACTAAAGCTTGCTAGCAAGAACTGGGGCTAAGAGACATAGTGGGTGCTCATTAGTCATTCTCTACCACAATTGAGTTGGCTGGTCCAGCTGTCAAAAGAATTCCAAAAATATCTATTCTCTAGAAAACTTCCAGACAGGTTGTGTTGAATGACTATTTTAGAAATAATATTTCAACACATCAAAATGAATATTACGAAGTTACCATTTGGATTCAGTTCAGCTAAATATGAATGGCTGAAATCAATGTCTAAGACCAGGAGTTCTTTAATTCCAGTGACCAGTCATAATCACTGGTTGGACTCTGACTTTCTTCTCTCTCTCTCTCTCTCTCTCTCTCTCTCTCTCTCTCTCTCTCTCTCTCTCTCTCTCTCTCTCTCTCTCTCTCTCTCTCTCTCTCTCTCTCTCCCTATGTCTCTGTCTCTGTCTCTGTCTCTGTCTCTCTCTCGTGTGTGTGTGTGTGTGTGTGTGTGTGTGTGTGTGTGTGTGTAAGTGGTGGAGACCTAATATTGACCTCAGGATATCTTCCTCATTAGCTTCTTCACATCCTTTTTGAGTTAGAACCTCACTGAAACTAGAGCCTGCTGCGTTGGCTAGACTGGCTGGGCAGTGGGCCGCTAGGATCCAGCTGTCTCCACCATCCTAGGCAGGTGTTACAGCTACACATCCTATGCTGGAGTTAGAGGTACACATCATCTCACCCAGCTTTTAAGGGGTGCTTGCCAAACCCAGGAGCTCAAGCTCTCACAGTAGGTGCTTTACCTGCTTTATATACTGTTTCTTGTGTTGAACAGTAGGATGGCCTAAAGGTTGAACCACAAAGTATGACAGAGCATATCCTGCAGCCAAGCCAGGTCTTACAAAGATGTGCGATAGCCATTAGATATTCCCTTACACTTCAGGGCAAGGACACCGCTAGATCCTCCCTCCATTGGCCATTATCAGTAATGCTCGAGGGTAAATGAACCTGGAGGAACTAGGAAATAGGAAGTTTCAAACAAAAGTGCAGAGTGAGAAAAAACAGAGCCAAAGGCAGGAACAGAAGACAGGGCAGGTAGTAACCAGGATGCTCATGAGGGCTGTTCTGTGACCTTTGACCTTAGAGATGCCTTGCTTACTTAGGTCATACTTAACAGGAAACTTTGGATATACACATTGTCCTGGACTTAAATTCACAATGACACTACAGTGGCATGCAATGTTGTACATACAAGTAGCCAGCAACAACTCTTGTCACTGAAATAAGTAACTCCAAACCAAGAGCCATTAAAAAAAGACCAACCGAAGAGTCTCCCAAAGCATATATTTTTTCAGAGTTCCTGGTCCAGTCTGTGTACCAATCAAGTCACTAAAAGATGAGTAACACACCAAATACATTCTTCTAGGACACACTGACCAATCAGAAGATCAAATAGTCAAACGATGAAACAGGTAGAGAACAGAAGACCTTGGGTACTCTCCAGTGTTATAGGATACTACCCAGAAGTCACTTTGCTGGGCTATATAGGGCAAAGGACGTAGAACTCTTCTGAAGAGGGTACTTGCCTTCAAGAAAATGCTGACCACAGAGCTGGGGTACCTGGTTTAATAGGTAAGAGTGCTTGGTGCACAAGCACAAAGACCTGAGTTCAAGTCCACAGAATCAATGTAAAAGTTTGGCACAGGCATACATGTCCCTAACCCTAGTGCTGGAAAGACAGAGACAGGCAGAGCCCAGGACACTACCAGCTGCCAGACCAAGCTTAGAGCATCTCTAACCAGCCTAGCCAAAATAGTGCTTTCCAAGTTCAGAGAGAGACCTTGTCTTGAAGGAAGGAAGCAGAGAACCATTGAAAAGGACACACAACAGCCCCCTCTAGCCTCTACATGTGCACACATGCATGTGCACCTCCTCACATACATGAAAGAAGGAGGGGAAAGGAAAGAAAATTCCAGTGGTGAGCTGCACCTCGGTGCTGAGGATCACCATCGGGATGCATTCTCCCAACAGCATCAAAGAGCTCCTTATGGGGTCTCCTAGATCTGCACTGAACTACTCTGTCAAGGACTACAGCCTGATGCCCAGACCTTTCCCCTGTCATCAAAATCACTCAGAGTCCAGAGTGTGAAACCCTGGCAGAGGCAGCTGCTCCAACTTCTTCCCTGGAGGGGAGCACTTGGCCCCACGGATTCAAGAACAATCCTAATTAAACATAGCAGCTGACATTACAGTGTACCAAGCACTGTGCTGGGTTTTAAATGTAACGTGTCATGCTATCCTAGCCAACAACCAGCCTCGACGCTCATCCTTCCAGAAGCCAAGATGGAGAAAGGAGCGGCCATTGATGAAGACCATAGCTGGTACATGGAGGACCAGGGTGGGAGCCTGCCTCTGACTTGGAATGCCTGTCTCTCTAAACCCAAGCTTCACCTTGCAGGGACAGCCTTGCCCCTTCAGGAAGACCCCCTGCCCCCATGCCAACCTTTTGTCGATACTGTTATTTAAAGAGACACAACTCAATTTATTCCAGTATCAATTCTCTATATCATTTACCTCAGCACCGATTGTATCGCTCACAAATTAGCATTAGGCAGCAATTTCAGATCCCCATATAAAACTATTTAGCAATCTAGCCAAGAAAAGGAAAGATGCAAAGCGAAACCCAGGGTGTCGAACCTAATTCTCTTCCTTATCTTCTTGTTACATATTGACATATTTGAGGCCATTCAAAAGCGTCCAACTTGTCTTGCCAGAGTGCAAATCGGAGTATCGACAGGGGAGGCTATTTAACAGCTTCATTTAAATGTCGGAGTCCTATCTCAGTGGGATCTGCTGCTCTCAACCAGCATCTCCTGCAGAATGGTCAACTTTTGTTTGGAGGGGATAAAGACGATTCAGGTTTATTCTGTGGGCCATAGATGGGCATTATGGGATGCCTGCTCTAGGGCATGCAGATGTCTTCTTTAAGATTACCTCATTCCAACAGTCTAGCCCAGGCACAGATCCACGCCAGATGCCAGGTATATACACCATTGACAGCCTGCCATGACTGCATTGCTAAGAAGGAAAGAGCCAGTGGGGGCATGGTGGCAAATGCCTAATCAAAGCACTCTGGTAGCAGAGGCAGATGATCTCTGAGTTTAAGGCCAGCTTGGCTCTAGGCCAGCCAGGGTTACAAGGTGAGATGCTCTCTTGTGGGGAAGAGACCTCTGATTCGCTGGCACATATGTCCATGAACCATTCTTGCAACCATGTGGCTCCAGCTGAGACACAGCACTGTCAACCTCTGTTAGCTATTGTGGAATCATCTCATTCACATGTATTACTTGTGTATTATGGATCATCTTAGGCCATCAATAACAATGCCAGCAACAGCAAACATGGCACGTACTGTAGTGGATATGTGGTGGCATTGCCCAGATTTATTTTCAATGAGGCCCACTGGCTAGAGGGCAAATAGCTGCCAGACCTTATCTACCAGCTCCTCCAGGAACTGCTTGTACTACAGAAAGTCACTTCCCCCAATGTCAGGGTCTTTCTTGGTTATCCTCTTATAATCAATGACCTGAGATGACTTTAGGGTTGTAGACTCTTTCCTAATCTGTACCAAAAACTAAAAATTAAAAAAAAAAAAAAAGTATTTTTGGAAAGGGCCTAGTCTCACTGCAAAGCCCCCTTTAAGTGCTGGAAAGTTATGTGATCAGTTTCAGGGAGTTCCTGAAGCTTTGGTTGTTTATTTCTGAAGTTTTATGGAGTCTCCACTCACAAATTCCTGGGTCTTACCTTTAGGATGGAATATTTCACTGCCTTTCAGAACAGTGATTCTCAACCTTCCTAACCATGAGACCTTTTAACAAATTTCCTAATGTTGTGGTGCTCCCTGACCATAAATTCATTTTTGTTGCTAATTTATAACTGTAATTTTGCTACTGTTATGAATTATAATGTAAATATTTTTGGTGATAGACATTAGACAAAGGGTTTGTGAACCACAGGTTGAGAACAACTCTTTAGAACTTCCCAAGCCTTAAACAACTTTCCTCCAGTAATTAACATGGAGAAAACTACACAGCTTGGATGACAAACATATGTCACCATACCTAGCCTCATGCAATTATTAATATCTCTTCTCTCTTCTGACCTTTTCACCAGCCGTCACTCATACTGAAGCATCACCATGCTTCTGTTCTCACTTTTCCACAGGTATTGAAGCCAAGTACATATCCTCATTAAAGTGAAGGCATGCATAGACCAATCCCCCAAATTCAAACGTTAAAACCTACTAATACTCGATCTCTCTACGTGATACTCTAAGACAGGATCTCTGGTATCTCATCAGAACACAGTATGATTTCAGGTAGAGCTCTTGTAGATGGGATTAATGTCCTTAGAAGAGGCCCTGAGAACTTGATGATTCTTCTCATCATGTTAGAAAATAAGAAGGAAGCCATCTGTGGATCAAGAAGCTAGTCTTCTTTAAGGCATGGAGTCTACTGACACTATGATCTTGGACTTCCCAGTGCCAGAATATATTTCCATTTAAGTGACTGAACTAAGAAAAAAAATTGGTACTAAGGAGAAGGGTGATGGTAGGGCCAATGCAGTCATGTACCATTAGATGGCAGGAATGTGTTCTGAGCAATGGGTCACTGGGTGGTTTCATACACTGATAGTTGTATGGATATCAAAACATGTACTTACACAAACTAAGATGCCTGTGATACTACTGGTCAACACAATTCCGTTGGAACTGATCTTAAGTGGAGCTCATCATGCTGTTGATAGACTGTCACTTGGTACACAACTGTCATTGAAATTGTGAAAACAGCTTTGGGACTAGATCATGAGTAGAGACTACATGGAAGAGTGTTGGAGGTGCCGGATAGACAAAATCTAAACTACACCAGTGGACCACCATGAGTGATTTGGGTGAAGAATCAGAAAGAAAACATAGAAGATCTAGATGAGGCTTCAATCTGCTTGGGGAATATCTAGGTACAGCTAAACAGTATTGGTAAGAAATTATCTATGGTAAAGGCTGTGCCTGGGAGATCTGTTTTAGTAACTTTTCTCTCATGACAAGAAAGAACTTAAGGAGTTGTGCCCAGTGCGTGAGCCATGAGGGCATGGCTACATCCACCTAGAAAGCAAAGACCATCCAGTTAAGCCACAGGTCCCCACCACAGAGAATATCTGCAGTGTCCAGACAATCACTAACAGCCTTCAACATAGCAGTGCCCAGCAGAGCCATGACAATGGGGGCTAACAACCGGATACTAGACCAGAAAAGTCACTAACTTTGATCTCAACTTTGAAGACTAGCAGCTGCAGAATGGCAGAGGTGAGATCATAACTTTCCAGAAGGTCCAAATCGCAGAGCATCAGGCAAAACAGATTATTCTCAAATTCATGCCCTTGGTCATGCTGGGTGTCAGAGCTTACTTGGTATGGGGTTATATTAGCCGCTTTTCAATCGTTGTGATAAAAAAAAAAAAAAAAAAGGACCAGAGCAACTTATGGAAGGGTTTATTTGGGCTTACATTTCCAGAGAGATAAGAGTCCGTCATCAAAAAGAAGAGGCAGGCATATTGGCTGAAGCAGAAAGCAGAGAAAGCACATTTTAAACTGCAAGCATGAAGCCAACAGATGAACTAAAAATGTGACCTAGAGAAATGTGTCCCAGTGACACACTGCACCCAACATGCACATGTCCTAAAGATCCCCAAGGAACACCACCCATTAGAGATCAAGCATTCAAGCATGAGGAATGACTATAGGGACATTCCTCATTCAAATCTCCACATGGAAACACCTTTGGTCTATCCTGCTTTTTGTTTGGGGGATGGAGCTGTCTATCCTGTACATGTCTCCTCACTGTATTCTGAATACACATATCATATTGGTTTCACAAGCTCTGGAGAATCACCCTCTCTGTCTGAGACCCATCTCATATAGACAGATGATACTTAGGTAAGGCATTCGACTCAGATGATAAAGTCACTGCTAGAATAAACTAAGTTGATATGTAATAATTGTATTTTGAAACCAAGGAGGAGACAGATTTTGGAAAGCCAGGAGTGAAATGACATGGATAAAAGGTTCTGTGTCCCCCCACAGTGCTAAATGTAATCCTTGGTTTAACAACATAAGGTGGTCTATATGCTAAAATGTCATTCCTGGCAGAATGTTCTAATGAGGCAGAGCTTTTGAAAAGTTCATTAACTTCAGAAGAAGAGGGGTATCAAAGAACATCTCCAGCTGTGAACATCTCTAACCTGTGGGGTCATAGTAAGAAGACATAGCACTATGAGCCATGAAGTGGATCCTCACCAAACACACCAAACTGCAAGCCAGCAACATAGCAGCCCTGATCACATCCAAAGACTTCCTAGGTCTGACTAGAACAAAGGCACGCCCTTAGTACACACCTTCAGTCCCTTAGGCTGGAATCCTTTAGTACACACTTTAATCCCAAACAATGACATCTAATTGAGGGGCATACAAAGTGATGAATCGGAGGAAGGTTTGACAGAATGAGTCAGAGATAGGATATGCCCAACACTCAGGAGAAGAGCTGTTTAAGAGCAGTGCAGGGAAAGGGAAGACTGTTCAGTCCAGTTCAGTTAGTCAGTTGGGAGGCAGTGCAGTGTGGTGGAGTTGAGTTTGTTCATGAGTGCATGCAGTTCAGTGTAGGTCAAGAGAGGTAGGAGCAGAAGAATACAAAGGAGCCAGAAGATTAGAACAAATTGCCACAGTTAGTTTGAGGCCAAACAGAACAATTCAGTGAGAAGCTCGGAGAAGCCAGATTGAATCAGTCCTTTTGGAGAGAAGTTTGAACCAGAACAGCTGAGTCAAACCAGCCAGCCAGATCAGAAAGAGCTAGAAAGGGTTTATTCAGCAGTAAGTCTCAGAGGCTGAAACATTGTAGGCCTAGGTTGGGAGACAGAGGCTGGAAACTGAAGCCTTCAAGGTCCAAGCTTGTAGAAGACTAGATTGTACAGATACTAGAAGCTTTGGGGTCTAGGCCCAGGGATAGATAGAATAGAAAGGAAATGTTCTGGACTCAACCCAAGTCATGTATTCACAAAGTTTGGGTATGGTTCTCATCCCTTCCTCTGAGGTATTAAAGCAACATTTACATTTACAGCAAATCAGCCAGTAAGTGGCAAGGTTAGAGAATGGCCAGAGGGCCCTACTCCCTAAAGAGTTAGTGAATGAGTAGCAGTCTACAGTGGGAACAGAAGAAAAGGACACCCTACAAGGTATTATCTAGGCTACACTATCTAAAGAAATCAAAGATGGATGAACGTCACATCTTGGAGTGTTACACTGATTGTTTGGCCTCAGTGGGAGAGGACATGTCTAATCTGACAGAGACTTGATGCACCAGGGTGGATGGATACCCAAGGGGGTCATACCCTCTCATAAGAGAAAAGGAGGGAGGGTGGGAGGGAGGGACTCTGTACGGGTGGACAGGAGAGCAATGTTTAAGATGTAGATAGATAGATAGATAGATAGATAGATAGATAGATAGATAGATAGATAGATAGATAGGCTTTTCAACAAGAAGCCAGTAGAATGAACATATTACAGGAGACAAACACACCTTTTCAGTAATTCCTTAAGCTCTTTTCCAGAGAGAATTGTTGACCTCCACAGAAAAGAAAACCCCCAAATGTATAGAAGCCTATTGGGCTCAGGGTCTGAATCCACAATGATGCTCATAGCCTTCTGCTGTTGTAGGAAGTAAGGAAATTGTGATGATCGGTTCTTCATCATAGCTAATGCCTGAAACAAACAGCACAAGAGATAAAGGATCTGTTTGGCTCACAGCATCAGATGTTTTAGCACATTGTGATGAGAGCTAGGAAGCAGAGACAAGGTGGTCCTTTATTCAAGTGTGGTTCCCAGCCTGTAGGGTGATGCCTGTTACATTCAGGGTGCATCTATCTGCCCACCCTCATCATTTCAGGCACTCCCCCAAAAATATTTTTAAAAATGTGCTGTATTACTCTCTTAGGTGTCTCTCATACAATCAAGCTGACTGTCAAGATTAAACACTACCAAATCCATCCACTCATTGGCAGCCTAGCCAGAGTCTACCTCGTGGTAACTCCATCAGATTTATAGAGATTGTGGTAGTGACTTTCTATTCCTTTTGTAAATGCCGGTGTAAGTGAACTAGGAAATACAGTCATCCCTTGATTGAATACCCCTAACAACAATCAATATGAAAAATAAACCAAAATACTCTTTTCTGGAGAGATGGGTGAAGTTGGTCTTCCTTTGAAAGATCTAGAAAGTTCAAGGTGGGTGGTTTGTGCCACATCTCTATTTATATCACTACTATAGTTACTGAAGAACAGAAAGACTGTGGAATAGAGCAGTGGGCTCCACACACTCAGCCAAGCAGCTACCCCAATTGCAGTTCTCCTGTCAAATAATCTTTTCCCCCTAGTACAGATAAATATGTCTTCAGGAATCTAGTATGCAGCCTCTGATTTAGTGACTGCATTTTTATCATAACCAGAAAGCTTTTCTGTTTCTGATGAGAAACCATTCTGGGATGAAGAGCTGCAGGCACTGACAGGTTTCCCCAAGAGCTGTGTCAACATTCCTTCCCTCTGTTGTAACATAGTCAAAGCAATCTGAATCATCCGAGCTTCTTGCAGAACATTCAACTGATCCCCTGTATCAAAAGTACCAGCTTAGCAAGACTCAAGGAACAAGAAGGGCTGTGCAAATAGAGGCTGGCAAGCTAGGGGGCTACTGTGAGGTACATAGCTTCATCTCTCACATGGTGGAACTCTAATCCCTATGAGACAGTGCTAGGAGCTGAAAGTTCAGAGGGGATAAGATTTCGATGAAATCCTGAGGGTAGAATTCCGATGGCAACATTGGTACCATTTTCACGAAAGAGGCTATATAGCACCTGTGGTGGTTTGAATATGCTTGGCCCATGGGAAGTGGCACTATTAGGAGGTGTGGCCATGTTGGAGTAGGTATGGCCTTGTTGGAGGAAGTGCATCACTGTGGAGGTGGGCTCTGAAAAACTTCACTCCATGTAGAAGAAAGCCTCCTCCCGGCTGCCTGTAGCAAAGACAGTCTCTTCTGGCTGCTGTCGGGTCAAGATGCAAAACTCTCAGCTCCTTCTCCAACACCATGTCTAATTAAATGTTGCCATGCTTCAGGCCATGATGATAATGGACTGAACCTCTGAATTGTAAGCCAGCCGCAATTAAATGTCCCTTATAAGACTTGCCTTGGTCACAGTATCTCTTCACAGCAATGAAAACCCTGACTAAGACAGCACCTCTACTTGCTTGCTATCCTTCTTTACCACATGAAGAGACACAAAGGGCACATCCATCTGCAAACCTTGCCGAGATCCAAACCAATCATAACCTTGAACTTGGATCTGCAGTCTCTATAGCTATGAAAGATACTTTTCTGCTGTCTGAACATGCAGTACTGGGTACATTTGTTATGACACCCAAAACTGACTGAGAAAGACACATTTCTGAAGTTAAACAGTCTTTCAGAGATTCAAGGATTTGTTGAATCGGTAGGATGTTTAAGAATTCTACATCAAATAGACAGGGCATCCTTCCACTTTAGAAGATAAATGATTACCTCCCCTCATAAAGAGAATGAGGCACAAACAGGTTCTAGAATGCTTGGATTCTACATCAAGAAACACTCCTCTTTACCAATATACAAGGACAAGCAAAAAAACTGTTAACTTCAAATGGAGGCCCAAAAAGAAAAGACTCTAGTGCGACCCCAGCCTGCGGTGCAAGTAGCTTCATTGCTTGGAATTATAACTTGTAAGGCATCAAATTATCAGCGAAGGCAATGAGCTATGAGGAGAAAGAATTGTAGTGTAGTTATTCAAGGTTTAGGATCAAGGCTTGTCTGCAGCAGAGAAGGTGCCTTTAGTCCTTTTCCGGGGACAGGGTAGTCCTTGCTCTTTGTCAAGAAAGCTTCTTTGTGCGACAAACAGAGACACCACAGCAGAAAACCACAACCAGCTAAAGTGCAGAGCTATGGAGCCCTCTCCCAATAGATACATCTATAAAACAACTCCTGCATCTAAGCGAACTCTGGGGAAGAAAGGTTGGAAAGACAGTAAGAGCCAGAGGAAGATGGGGTTTGTTATGAGACTATGTATCCTAGAAGTTTCAGAAACTATACTCATAAAGAATTACCAATATGACTGCCTACATGAGCCGAACAAAGACAACAAGAATAGACATGGCAGAAAGGAAACTGGAAGACCAAAGGCTAGGCAAAGAACTACAGGCTACTAAGGAATGCTGAAGTGTGGGAGAAAGAGTCTTCCCCAGGGAAGAGCATATCAAGTGATTATCCAACACCAAATAGCCCTAAAAACATGCATGTAAGTAACATTGTACAGATTATAACGGATCAGGTTATGCTTAGGAATATACATATACATACATATGTATGTATACGTACATATATATATGTATATGTATGTGTGTGTGTGTATATATATATATATATATCCATGTAGTCATATGAGTATGTATGAATATATATTGCAGGGCACTGGGCTGTGGGGAAATAAAGGGGTGAGCGAGACCCGAATCGCACCAGAGCTCTGAGACCCTGGACAGGCAGAAGCAGGAGACTGCTGCGTGCTCTCCACACTGCTGGATCAGTGTCTGGCTATGGGAAGCCACGTAACCCCAGTCTGTAGGGGTGGGAGGGAGCATTACGGGGTCCCTGGGCTTCACAGAGGCCAAGGACAACAGGTTCTAGCTCTTGGGCATCGCAGGACGTAAGCCATTGTTCCAGCATGGCGAGTCTAGATGAAAGGAGGCAGTCCATGGTTTTAAGGTTTTATTATAGAAAACAGAGAGAGAGAAGGTAGAAAAGTGGGTAGTGGTGGCACACAGCTTTAATCCCAGCCCTCAGGAGGCAGAGGCAAGAGGATCTCTATGAGTTTGAGGCCAGTCTGTTCTACAAAGCAAGTTTCAGGGAAGCCAGGGCTACAAAGATAAACCCTGCCTGGAAAACCAAAAAGAAGAAAGAAAGAAAGGGAGAAAGAAGGAAAGAAAGAAGGAAAGAAAGAAAGAGGGAGGGAGGGAGGAAAGGAAGGAAGGAAGGAAGGAAGGAAGGAAGGAAGGAAGGAAGGAAGGAAGGAGAAAGAGGGAGGGAGGAATAGAGGAGGAAGGAAGGGAAGGAGGGAGGGAAAAAGAAAGAAAGAAACAAACAAAAAAAAACAAAGAAAAAACATGATGCATATGAACTCATAGGCAGTGGACAAAAGTTAAATGGACAAGAAACTTTAACAACAGAAATTATCTATGTTCTTAATCATGTAAAGAACTTTATTTTTATTAAAGATTTATTTAATTGTATGTATATAAATGTTTTGCCCACAAATATGTATATAAATCACATGTATGCCCCCAGAAGTGAGAAGAAGGAGCCAGATGTAACTGAAGTTGCAGATGGTTAATATTCATAATATGGGAGCTGGGAACCAAACCTGGGTCCTTTACAAGAGCATCTTGTGATCTTAGCTGCTCAGCCATTTTCCCAGTCCTGACTGTATGTCAGGTTTCTTCGTTTGTTTGTTTGTTTTTCTAAGTTTCTGCATTTTATGATGTTTTGAGATCTTGAGATGTTGCTGACCTCTCCCAGGGCTTAGAGACTGAAACTTCTCCCCTGAGGATATGTCTCTTGCAGAATAAAGCCCATCTATCCAAATCCCAAACTCCTGTTCTGCCACCTCCTTTATTGAACTTGCATCATTCTCTTGTCCTTTGGGGACAATATTCCCCAGCCCTAATCAACTTAGAGTCAGGAACCAGACAACCAGGGTCAGTTCTGATACCTTGGAGTCTGCCAAAATTACTCAAAGTGGCCAACTCTGAGCCTAAATGGCTTGATTATGCTGATTCATACATTTCTTCCCATGGAAACCACAAAGTCTCTCATCCTTGCCTTCCCTCATTCCTTCTATGTCCTGAAGACCCTCCGCTTCCCTTTGTGCCCTTCATGATGTAGCATGCCCACTTTCCAGGGACCGTAACAGACCACTTACTCACCAGTGATCTATCTGCTTCTGATCTTTTGGCCTTATCATAATGACATATCATAAAACCTTTACTTAACTATTAAAAGCCCACAGATAAAGAGGTCTAGGGCAGCATGCATGGATTTGCATATGCAAATGAGTGTGAGTGTCTTAATAACATATAATGTTTTCTTGAGAGCAGCTTCCATGGAAACAGTCCATGGTAGATGATACCCCAGTACTCTGCTGTGGACATATAAGCAGAATGGAGCAAGGTAGAAAGATGGAGAGTTAAGCCTGGGCTTTCAATTTACCAGCAGACAAACATTCCACCTAATTAGCAACTACAGGCATCAACACTGAGAACAGATATAGAGCTACCCCTTAAGGAAACCAAGCAGCCCTACAGTAACACATTGATGACATGACCCTCCTTTCACTCTGGGAGTGTCAGGAATCCCTGTGTCAGGAATGAGCTAAAATAAGTCTGAGTTCACTTTTTTTTTTGTTTGTTTGTTTGTTTTTTTTTTTGTTTTTTTTTTGTTTTCTAGACAGGGTTTCTCTGTAGAGCCCTGGCTGGCCTGGAACTCACTCTGTAGACCAGGCTGGCCTCAAATTCAGAAATCCGCCTGCCTCTGCCTCCCAAGTGCTGGGATTAAAGGCGTGTGCCACCACCGCCTGGCTTGTTTTTTTAAAAGATCTTTACTAGCAATGCCTGGCCTGCAAAGGATGAACTCCAAATATTAGCTTATCAGACCAAGGAGTCTTTCATCGCAGAGGAAGTTGGGGAGTGGGCTAAGGATCATGGAGTGTCCTGTGGTGTTATACTCCATCACCCACAGGCCTCCAACTGAGTGGGAGGAAGAAACCCCTGAGGGAGGCACAGAAGTGCCATCTTAAAGACAAGGGTCTATGAAATGAAGAGCCACACTGTGGCATCAAAGCCTGTGACACAGGTTTGTGACGCCAGCGTGTAGAACAGGAAGGTCTACTCCCTGCTTGCAGGAAGCCTTTAGAGAGACAGGTGCTTCCTGCACAGTACAGCTCCAGGATCTTTTGTCTTAGCTTCCGAAGAAGACACTTGCTTAGCTCAAATCTACCAGTGGGAGTGTTGCCCAGTGGTCTAGAATTTGGTCACTATTTACAACATCCTGGCTTAATTCCCAGTACTGAACAAGAAGAGAAAGGGAGTTCTGTTGCTAAGTGGATCATTTTATCTCAAGCTTGAAGAAGGTTCCAGGACCATTCCTCATGGTGAAAGGTGATCTGCCTTACTCCAGAGCCTGCCCAAGACCAGCCCCTGAGCATAGTGCTTCTGTGGATTAGCACCACATTGTGAAATCAGACTAACTAACATCTGCTGATGCCCTCCCCTTGAGTAACCCCTACTGGCCTTGGGGCAAAGCAACTCCCCCAGAACTATGTATGCAAATCCTATCTGTGAGCTTCCCTTGCCACCCACAGCTGTCCTCCAACAACACTTAGGGTTGAGTCTCCTGTTTCTTACCAGGTCTTGGCAGGTTGCCCTCAAAGGGCTTACCGTACCATAGCATTTAAAAACTCTCAAGCGTGCTCAGGTTTCATTAATAGAACACTATATAATGATTCTTGGCATAGATCCACCTTGGTCAATTATCTATCCCTGCATTCACTTTGGCCATCCTTCTTGTATTTGGCAAATATGCAGTAAGAGTTAAGTCTCCTCCTTTTGCAGCAACTGATCCTGTATTGAAGACAGAGTATGTGAATACTGAAGGTTTAAAACACAGAAAACAAAAACAAACAAGAATAAAAAATTATAAATTGTGCTTCACAGAGCAATGAAGAAATAATGGCTCCAGGTCGCCAGCCTCCTACAGGAAGCAGTGCTTTTCTGCCCCTTCATCGGTCGTCAGATGTTTCCAATTGCTGTTTTCTTTCCTTTGTTGTTGCTGTTCTACAGAAAAGTCCTGTTTTGAAACCACTGCAGTACTCTTTACTTCCATTTCCTCATCCCTGTGATCATATTCTTAAACAAATTCTCCTTACTCATCCCTCCAGCTCAACCTCCACCTGCTCTAGCCAGGTGACAGACAGCCTCTTCCTCTTGAGGATCCCAGTACCCCCAACACTGAGCACTGGCCCTAACCAGATCCCAGTACCCCCACACTGAGCACTGGCCCTAGCAACAGTGGCTAGCACCTGGCCGGGCCTGTGTAAGGCAGATATTGCCCTCTCTTTGCCCCTGCTTAGGATGCTCCTCCCACTTGGCAGTGCCTGTAATCCTTCCAGCTGCTGGTCCTCTCTCGCATCGCATCTACTGCTCTCTGAGTCCCGGCTTCCACTCCACTGCGATGACAAGTAAGAGAACGAAGATGGGATTAGTTTTCCTCGTCCTTTAATTCTCTCCAACGGGTCTGCTCTTTCTGGCGCTGCATCTTACTAGGCTTTTTGTTTCTTCTGGTCTTTGTGTCTCACAAAGAAGAGGGAGGGAAGAGGAGGGGAGAGATGGAGAATGGGGGAGAGAGTCAGAAGAGGTTAAAGAGTAAGTGTTTTAAAAATTAAAATTACAGCAGGTGAGTCAGATGAGCCTCTGTGATGAACTCTATCACAGAGACTCTCAGCTTCGTCTATCCGACTTCAGTTCTCACAGCCTCCTCCCAAGGATGTTCCTTTGGGGCTCTTCCTGGTCTCTTGCTCTGCTCTGCTGGCCATATACCCTGGCGCCTTTGAATTGTGTGCCCGCCTCCTTGTTTCAGGCTTACACATCACCCGCCCTCCATGTGACCTGCAGCTCACTTTCCTCGGGAGACTGAAGCCTCCACAGAGCTTCCCACACCTCCCGCCCCCCGCCCCCTGGTTCCGACATGAAGCAGTCGCCTCTCCATCACCCTGGCCTCTGCTGAATTCCTGGCAGCGACCATCTGTCTCGTCAATCTCATTATTGCAGGATCCATCAAACTCTCTTCCTCGCCAAAAATGATAGCTAAGGACGTTGGACTAAATTGTCAGCCCCACCCAGCTGTTCCCAAAAGGCCTTCACTATCCATTAATTTATTCCTTTTCGTCTCTCATTTAAAAAAGAGGTAGGTCGTACTGGTTACATTCAGACACTGTACCTGATGCTGGAGTGGCCTTGACCAAGGTTGCTACTGTATGGGCATAGGAGGTCATTAAGAGAATGACCAAATAAGTCATCACAAGCGACCTAGCATGTAATATACAGAAAGAAGCAAGTGCTGGACGGTAAATGGCTACACTGCGAACAAAAGTGAGGCTTTATAACCTAGACTGGATTCAAACTCCCTACGTAGCCCAGGCTGGCCTTCAGCTCTCAGTTATCCTGCCTCAGCCTCCTGAGGCTGAGGGCATAGACTTGTTACTAAGCTCAGAAGTCTCTTTGTCAATCAGTATCTCTGCAGGGGTTCTACAGAAGGCTGTGCCCATAACAGTGTTTGCTGTGCAGGTGTGCAGACCTGAGTTCATAGTCCACAGAATTCATGTTAAAGGCAGAAGGAGGCAGAGACTAGCCAAAGTACAAGTTATTAGTTCAGCAAGAGCCCCTAGCTCAACATGTATGCTGTAAAGCACTGGAGAAAGACGCAATGTCAACCTCGGGCCTCCTCCTGGACACACATAACTACACATACGGAAACATTAACACAGACAAGAGGCACATATATCTTTAAAAAAAAAAGAAAAGAAAAGAAAAGAAAGCAAGCTCCTGGGCCTGGGGATACAGCTCAGCAATAGCGCACTTGCCCAACCAACAGGCCTAGGTAAAATGTTTGATGCAGTGGGTGTCACAAAAGAAAAAGAAAGTCAGAAAGCCAGCACTTCTTAGCTACACTCGTGTATACTCACCCCAAGCAAGGAACCCAGACCTATGGGACAATAAGGATCTGGACATGTAGGGAGATGGCCAGACAGGACAGCTGGTGGCTACAATGAAAGGCAAGCCGGAGGCTGGCTGGGTACTCCCCAGCTAAGCAGCAGGCTGGCTGCCAGCTCTGGAGACAGCCCGTCACTGTGCTTAGCACATCGGTATGATTTAGTTGGTTGGTACCATCATGGCTATTTCATTTGGGGGAGAGAAATAGGGTGTGCCCAAGAGGGGACTGTCATTCTGTACCTCCCTAGCCCACTTTCCTCTTGAGGCACACTCTGATCATGCGATTTTTATGGACAGAATCCAGAGAAACTTTCAGTCTTCTGGTAGGTCCCACAGGTACCGGAGAGGATGAGGTTGCCAGGCAGGGGGTCTTCTCCCAGCAACACCCAGGCTCCTCCCTCCCACCCCCACCTCCAGAGCCCAGGATGCACCCGCTCCTGACATGCAATAAAGACTGAAAGACAGCACAGGCAATTTCCTTTCAAATTAAGAAATACAAATATTTCTGGCATGAAGAAAAGCCAAAAAGTGAGTCAAAAAGTCTTCAGCAAGGTCCCTCTTATCAATTTAGAATATGAAAACATCTCACGCATATAAAAGTGGATGTGGGCAGCAGCGGACTTCCGTGAGTTCCTGGGTGTTTTCCTGCACCCAGGTTAGTTAGTATATATTTACACGTGGAATGCACACAGGATTAAACCAGGGCCAAGTACAGAAAGAAAAACATGCAGGAAATGGTCGCTTTAATAAGTCCTGTTTCGTGGAAGGGAAATAAAACCTGAGTATTAATGAGATATAATTATATATTTAAAATCTTTTCCCTTGTGCAGTATATAGGATTAATGCCAGTAAACTCACAAACTGCAACATTCTACTCCATTACATCTGCAATGATTAGAGATAGTTTGAACATCTGGCATGCTCTCCGTGATGGAGAACAGCATTCCGCACTTTAATGGACGTCTGGAGGCTACACATATCTGATTTTATTTCCTTCTGTTAACTCTTTCGTGAGAGACAAAGACTCTGCGACTGCATGCTTCTCTTTCTTTCCTCCTTTGAACAGTGTCCTATGAATGCCACACCAGGGTCTGCCAGCATTTTGCCACACACTCTGTATCTGAGTTCCACACTGAAGCCTCAGGATATGTCCAAAGTTATTTATATAGACCACAACGGAGCAACATTAATATTCAGATTTCGAAACTTTCTCCTGGTGAAAAAAGGCTAATTTCCTCGTGAACACAAAAACCTAAGCCATGAAAAACGAAGCCACATTGCTCAGGTTTTCCTTTAGGGTTTCAAATGTGTATGCCCTAAGTCCGGTCTCCTTCCTCAGCTGTGTGCACGGGATCATGCCTGTCAAAGCTTAGGGTGCCAATATCTTGTACATTTTTGTTTTTAATTCCCCTTAGGTAAGAATAGGTCTTAATGACTTTGATTGACACAGGTTTTCATTGCAAAAAAAGAAAAAAAATAGATGATGTTTTTTGCTTGCTGCAATTAGCCTCAAGCTAAACAATGAAGGTTTTAGTCCTACCGGGCTTCTATAAGGCAAAATAGAGATCCTTTGTTGAAGTGGGCTGTGAGAGACGACACCAGATTGTGTTTTATTGAGCTGAAATATTAGCGAATGCCAGCATCTAAGGAAGCCCTGAACTTGGACTCTGTACTGAGATGAAGAATGATTGGCGTGCAGGTTCTTCGAGTCAGGTGCTGTCAGGCAGAGGCGCTGGCTTTGGAAGTGGATGCTCCGAGGATGCTTGCTTTGGTCTGAGAACATGCACGGAAAGGTGCCAGTGGTAAGTGGATTTGGGGTGAAAAAAATCATTTTCATGCCTCAAATTTAATGGCTGGTGCGTAATGCTGCAATAAAGGCCGTAGTTACTGCTCATAACTACAGGTGTAATAAGGGGAGATGCTGGGCCTTCAGACCCTTCTAGCCATAACTCATGAGGGAATTAAGAGGCCTTAATGAGTCCGATGTGTCACCAGGGACCTCAGAAATATAGTTCTTAGAAAAGACGAAAGCAGAAAGGACTTGCTGGGATTGGAATTATAGGACCATTATGAGAGAGAGTGAATATTGGCTTTTCTCTCCCCGGGTTTCTGACCCACTTGCCACGAATGTTGTCATTATAGCGAAAGTTAAACTGGTTGAGGGCAGTGCATTAGCTGCATCGGCATAGCTGTGACCCAAACCCTGGTCACAATCAATGTGAAGCAGGGAAGTAAAATTTGG
Organism: Mastomys coucha; assembly: GCF_008632895.1. Taxonomy (NCBI): domain Eukaryota; kingdom Metazoa; phylum Chordata; class Mammalia; order Rodentia; family Muridae; genus Mastomys; species Mastomys coucha. The sequence goes on from NW_022196904.1 coordinate 28,496,945, forward strand.
GCTTATGGTTTCAGGGGGTTCAGCCCAGAGTCCCCAGCATGCATTCATTCTGGGTCTGTGATAAAGAGAAATGCTCACATAGGTGAGAGCATATATTAGGGGAGTTCTTCATTCCATGGCAGAGAAGAAGCAGGGAGAAGAGAGTCTGGGATTTGGGGACCAGTTATAACTTCTGAAAGCATGGCCTTCTCACCTATATGACCTACTTCCTCCAGCAAGCCCTACCTCTCCACTATCCCACAGCCTTTAAACACAGTGTCATCATCAGGGGAGACAAAGCATTCAGAACACAAGGCGGAGGAGATGGCTAGGAGGGTAAATTGCTTGCTGTACTAGCATGAGGACCTGGGTTCAAACCTCAGCACACACAAAAGTAAGGTGTGATGGCAAGGGTCTCTAACCCCAGAACTGAGGCAGGGGTCAGGACATGGGAGGTGGGGGTTGAGGAGCCTCCATGGGCTAGCTAAATAGATGCCATGGGGAGGGGGAGCTGCCTGAATCAGTGAGTTCTGACTTCAAAAAGAGACCCAACCTTGAAGATTTAGAGGAATTGAGGAAGACACCTATGCTGGCTACTTGACACAAACTAGAGTCACTTGCGAAGAGGGAACCTCAGCTGAAAGATTACCTCCTTCAGACTAGCCTATGCTCATATCCATGAGCATTTTCTTTATTGTTAATTGATATAGGGTCCAGCCCACTGTGGTGGTACCTTCCCTAGGCAAGTGAACCTAGGCTATATAAGAAAAGTAAATGAACAAGCCAGAGTGAGCAAGCCAGTAAACCACATTTCTCCATGGTTTCTTCCTCAAGAAGTTCTTGACTTCTTACCCTGACTTCCCTTGATGACAGACTTGAGACCTGGACATGTAAGCCAAATAAACCCTTCCCTTCCCAATATGACTTTGATCATCATTTTATCATAGCAACTGAGAAGCAAACTAGGACAGAACACAAAATGGACTTTTTGTGAGCATACATATGAGACTAGGTGATTACACCTACCCACACAAGTACACATAAATACATGCACATGTGCACTCAGACACACAAACACACATACACACACACACACACACACACATCTTGGAGATTTTTAGGTAGGTTCTAGTTGAGTCAAATCTACCATATCAATGATTCTCAGTGAAGGCCAAATCAGTTCCCCACAGATACTTAGTATCTGAAGGCATTGCTGGTCCTCAACACCAGCTGTTACCTACACTGATGGGCCCAGGCTGAGGATGCTTCTAACTATCCTACCACACATAGGACATCCTCTATAGCAGAATCATCATCAGGCGTGGTGTTTCCAGTGTTATAGTTGAGAAGCTTTGTGTCAACACTTAAGCCAAAGAATTTTCCCAGTTCTCCAGGCCATGTCCTTTCTTTCCAAGGCAGAGTTCACCAGAGACTCACTGGATGCAGTAGCTCCTTCATCTCTTGTACCCCTTAACTGGGGCAGACCAACCACATCCTTCTAAGTCTTAGAATCTAAGGGATGAGATTCCCAATCCAACATCCTTTACTAATTTGCTCTCATTATGTAATACATAGAAACTCAGCCATGGGTCAGACACACTGTAGCTTGCTTTGTCGGTACACAAAGATTTGCTGAGCAAGGACACTGTGAACAGACGCCATGGGACATCGCTTTAGAACCTTTTAAGACAATTACTTCTCAAGTGTATCAGGCCCACCCTCAGGGTGCTGGCAGGTCCCACAGTAGTCGTAAATGGCCATGGGTCCTTCAGGCATGCAAGGTCAGCAGGACACCCACTTGTCCACACTTCCCAGCCATTAGCATCAGTTACTGAGACCACTCAGGTTTAATCAAAGGTTTTGTTTAAAGCTATTCTAGAATTTTGATTCCCTCCATTAAAATCAACTGTAAGTGCCTGGTAGCCAGATAAACCAGGCCTTTTCTCCACCCACAATTCTCTGCCTTAAAGTGATCCAAATCCTAAGTTGGAATCCACTTCAACACCCTCTGACTCCCCATAACCCCTATCCCCTGCTTCTGGCCCAAGATGAATGTTTTTGATGGATCTCAGGACTGCAGAGTCCAACTTCTGAGCCAGGGGAGCTTGGGGACACTAACATCTTTCTTTCCACCTGGCATCTACTGGGAGCCAGCTCACCCTCTGGCCTTGTACCTAAACCGCAGCCATGAGAGGACACTCACTCTAGGACTTTGTTAGGTCATCCTGAGTGACAGGGTTGGTGGGCCAGGGAGGTGGTAAAGACAACTCCTGGCAGCACAGCATGGAAAACTGAAGGGTGAGCTTGCTGAGTTCACAGATATCAACTTCCAGGACAAAGTCTTTCTCTGATGTGGATTCTGCTGCTCCCTGCCCTCCCCCAGAGCCTTCACCTAACAGACAGAGCAGGTCTCCCTCACTTTTTACTTTTGAATCCATTTCCTATCATATCAAAACATGGTAGGTTCAGCTTACTATGACCTGGATACCTGGGACTTCAGGGTGACATCTCATTCTCTATCCTCCTTGGCCCCTGTTTTTCTTTTTTCCTAGTCTTTGATAATTTTCTTGGAGACTGAACATGTGCCACTTCTTGTTGACCCTGCCCTACTGTGCTCAGCATTCTGCATGAGTGGTGGCAGAGACACTGGAAAGATTATTTAAGGCCAGATCCCACTGTAGACTTCTATCTCCCCTAGTCTTGGATTTTTTGTGTATATTTTATGGTGTGTACATGTGTGTTGGGCTCCAACACTGCACTGGGGGAACCCAGGAAACACAATATACTCTGATCTCTTGGGATTCCCAAGGTACATGTTCTTAGATGTATCCAGAAGCTAGAGATGGAGTAGATGGTTTCTTGCTTGAGTTGTAATCTAAAACAAGCTTTACTGTGGTGCTAGAATGTGTTGATAGGATTTCTGGAAACTTCCTTTCTGGGGGTCTTGCCTACTTTTTGACTTTCTTCAATCAAGTTGCCTTGCAGAATCTCCCTAATCTCCAGGGGTTGGTCTCCAAGATTGACTTCCAAGTACTTTGCAAGCCCAGAGACCCCAGATGCAAAGATGCTAATACCTGCAGGTGCTGTCTCTTTAAATGTTCTCCTGGCTTGTTCTGTGTCAACTTGACACAAGCTAGAGACATAGGAGAGGAGGGAGTCTCAGTCAGGAAAATGTCTCATAAGATCCATGTATAGGCAAGCCTATAGGGCATTTTCTTAATTAGTGATTGATGGGGGAGGGCCCAGCCCATTATGAGTGAGACCATTCCTGAGCTGGTAGACCTGGGTGCTATGAAAAGCAGACAGAGAAAGCCAGAAGCAGTACCCTCCATGGCCTCTGCCATGTCAGATCCTACCTCTAGGTTCCTTTCCTGTGTGAGTTCCAGTCTTAACTTCACTTGATGATGTAGTATAGAATTGTGAATGGAATAAACCCTTTCCTCCCCAAGTTGCTTTGCTCATGGTGTTTCATCTCACCAATAGTAACCTTAACTAAAACAGATGGTATTTGCTTGAGGGTGCGGTTTAGGGAATCCCTTTAGCTTTAACAGTACCATTCCCCCCACCCCCCACTCGTTTTGCCCTTGGAAGACCAGCCCCAAGGCTATTGGCTGCTCTCACCTTCAGAAAAGGAAACTCCTGGTCCTGCCTTGTGCAGAAGCATATCTATGCTGCCTCTGCCTGCCACCATATTTCAGGATCATTCTGGGTCCTGAGGCAGAAATATTGGTACTGGGCCAGTAGCTGGGGTCAGCCCTAATAAGTTGGATGTACCAGTTTGGTATCCATAGATCCAAGAGGCTAACAAAAGCCCCAGCTAAAATTAATTTTATTCATCTTTTTTTGTTTTGTTTTTGGTTTTTTCAAGACAGGACTTTTTTGTATAGCCCTAGCTATCCTGGAATTCACTCTGTAGACTAGGCTGGCCTTGAACTCAGAAATCTGCCTGCCTCTGCTACCCAAGTGCTGGGATTAAAGGCGTGTGCCACCACTGCCCAGCTTCATCTTTTTTTTTCCTAAAGTAAAACAGTAGGACTGAGGATATAGCCAACAGGCAGGGTAGTTGCAATTTTTGTAAAACTGTGGGTTCAATCCCAAGTTCTGCCAAACTAAAACACATCACAGGAAAACAAAATCACCAGAAGGAAAATGATTGCTTCTGGGAAAACTCAAAAGCATCCAGCTCAGGTGACACTGGCCATGGAATAAACTGTCCCCAGGGAGGAAGGAGAGAGAGCTTATACTGTAAACGGCCTCAGGGTACAAAGCACTGGGGGTGGGGGGCAGTGGTGTGATGCATAGAGGAGGGGACACATGGGTTGCTGGAGAGCCAGGAAGGCTTCCTATGGGAGACATGCATGTTGTTGGTCCCACAGATTTTATAGACTAGAAAACAGAATTCGAAGAAGGAAACATCGAGCCAGGGGAAGTGAATCAACCTAATCGGTTAATCAGACCTGTCACACCTTGGCTTCGAGATTTACCCGGGTGATAAAGCTCTTTCTACAGTCCCGGCTTTGTTTCCAATTAACGATGGGATTTTCTCTTTTATTCAGTTGTTAGACATTGATCTGGAGCTGCAGAAGAACTGAGTCTTCCACCACTCTGAAAGAGGTGCAAATGGTAGATTGCCCAGAAAAGAGCAAGGGGAGGAAGCCTGGTGGGGGTGAGAAGTCTGGGATGGAAGTGTAGGCAAAGCCAGGACACAGAGAGGCCTGGATTGAAAGTCAGCCTCGGCCCTGTGGGGACACACCCAGGGCCTCCTACCTGCCCCTCAGTGCTTGGGGATGTGCAGCGATTTCCAAGTGGCTGTCCATGCAGAAGGAATGCAAGCGGTCCTCAGTGCTGATCTTGCAGCCAGATTTCTACTGAAAACACTGCTTTATTGGTTTCTATTTTATGCCCATACTATTTCCAAGGGGACTTGAGGCAGCTTCTCATAAAAACTGGCCTATCTATTTATATAGGCTGGCTAGAATACAGGTACATTTTAAAGCTCAGAAGCCAGAGACGGAGTGGAAAGCTAATGGCTCATGAACCAACCCTCCTCTGCCAGCCACCACTTGGGGTCTGCTGTGAGTCACTTTTGCAAACCTTTCCTCAAGGGGTCCGTTTGATCAGTGAGCTGGGCTGAGTGCATTGCCTTTGTGTTATAGATGAGCAAACGGAGAAGGTGGTGCTAGTCAGAGGATGCTGTTAGAAGCAGAGCAGGTGGGTACCAGGCCTCAGAATTGCCATGGGCGAACTGGCAATGGGCTTTTGGCCTTCAGGCTCCATTTGTGTCATCTAGCATTGATGACATCTTGACAGGTCTGTCTGAGGAAAGCACCCACTGGCATCTTCCAAACAAGGGCCTTTGGGGGTCCTTAATCTAATTTCTAATGGGACCCCTTTCTGCATCTAAAAGTTGTAGCAGAAGGAGGTGAGAGGTCCCCTGGTTCTTCCGAATGGAGTGGAGCTGGCCCTTTAAGAACAATTTTCTTCCTTCTGATTCATACTATAGGTTTGTGGCCCAGATGCAACTTGCTTCTTCATATTGCCCGTTCATCCTCTCTGGGAGTTTCTGGAATGGTCACTAGAAGCCCCACGTATGGTCTATCACAATCTTCTAAGAGAATAGCAGAAGATCCCATGTGAGAACCAGTAAGAAATGTGTGCTATGCTGCCTTTGGCCTAGCACAGATCTGACCAAGCGTGTACTGTGCGAGCCACTGCATATGTAGCTGCCTTCAGGGGCCAGTTTAGTTCTCAGTTCACGCTGAGATGCAGTGAGAAGCAGACCAGCAGAGAGGACACTGTCTGCTGACTGAGAGCAAACACCTGGCCTCAGACACATGTCTGGATCACTGTAAATTATCCCATGATGCTTTGGCCAGTGAGGGTAGCCCAGCAGATCAGGCATCCAAGCATATACGAGAAACAGGGCATGTTTGGGGGTGGGGTGCTTGAATTTGATGCCCACTTATCCTCAGAAGGATCCCAAAAGAAACAGAAATGAACATTTGTGCCTTTTTTTTTTCATTTTACTTGCACTTGAAATTATCATTTTCTTTTCCGACTAGAGAAACAGCTCCCACACCTTGAGGGAGGGAGCCAGACACAGAGCGGAGCATTATCTAATGCAAATCCATTCTAAGAAGGTTGTGGGGGCCATCTGGTGTCCGATGCAGACAGGACCTGCTGCCAGAGGTGAACTGGGAGGACAAGGGACAGGGTGAGAGTGAGGGATGAGAGGCCAGGAGCTGGCTCCTTTTCAGTCATGTCAAAAACAGCCCATCGTCTAAGGATAAAAAGGAGAGGGGGAGGGATCACCTTATGTTGTGGGAAGCAGATCAAAGCAGAAAAGATAATGTCTCCAAAAGAAAAGCGGGCACAAAGCTGCTGCGCGGATGCTGAGCAAAGCCCCAAAAGCCCCGGGAGAGGAAGAAACTCGGGCCCCTGGATCCAAGTTAGCCTGATCAACTGGCTGGGTGGGCTCCTTCAAACCCCTCTACTCCTGTTTCAGACCTTAGCTACCCATAGACGGTAGACAGGAGTGCTTCCTGCGAGTTCCCCCTCTGGGCTTTCTGTTTCCTGAAAAGATGGAGTCCCCATCAGCGGCTCTCTATGTGGAGCTGAAAATAATTCATCAAATATTTGGAATGTGTAATTAAATATCTAATGTCAATTAGCAAATTACTAATGAAATAATCAGGAGCTTTTATGGTTTATAGTTCAGCTCGGATTTTAATTCTAAGTGGTTATTGATTCTAAATAGAGTCTGGTCTGCCTTACAAACCATTGGGTAGGTGTATGGGTATGAAATGTGGGTGTGGACAGGGTGGGGGTGTAGCCATTTCAGGGTCTTGGCAGTGAACATTGACATGTGATGAATATCAGGATGTCAGACATCATATGCAAGGGGTGTATGGCCCAGGACGTTGAGTGGCCACTGTGGATCATTGTTTATAGTGACACTAGAGAGGGTGGCTGGGCAAGGCCAATGATTGAAGCATGCACTCCCAGCTGTAGACCAGTGAAATGGTACCTTTGCATCTTCTTGGAGACTTTCCTCTCCCAGGCTGCAGAGCTCAGCCTGAGTGGGCTGGATGATGGGCAGCCTGAAGCCACCTTGTTCCTTTGAATTGGAAGACGACAGTGACATTCTTGAAAAAGTCCATATGTGAGACCTCAAAGAAAATCCCACTGAACCGTAACTTTGGATCTGAGTCGGGGTTAGGGTAGGGATACCTGGTAATATGATACAGGGTACATAGCTGCATATGGGATATGGGGTAGCTGGTTTCATATGGAGTCTGGGAGCCTTTTGTTATATTTGGGGTGCTGGGACAGATGGTAATGTAAGAGATATATGGAGCATGGCTACCTACCTATATATAGTTTCCTGTAGACTCTAAGAAGTACAGTGTTACTTAGAGGCCAAGAAACAAACAGTCCCATCAAGGTTGTTGATGATGGATAAGTCACAGGAATGCTACTCTTCTGCCTTTTCAATTGATAATCTGTCTTGTTGCTGTTGGTGGTGGTAGTAGTGGGAGGCTATTTGTTTCAAGGCAGGGTTTCTCTGTGTAGCCTGGCTATCCTGGAACTTGCTCTGTAGACCAGGCTGGCCTCGAACTCAGACCCCCACATACCTCTGCTTCTCAAGTGCTGGGATTAAATACATGTGTCACCACCACCTGCTACCTATCTCTTCCTATATAGAAAATATATTGAGTATCACAAACTATATTTAAATGTTAGAGTAGCTCGCTTAATAGTACCCTATTACTAATTAGAAAAAACCTTAATAATATCCTAATGCTAATAAGAAAAAACTCTAAAATTCCTAGATGGTATGGAAATTGTAGCTTCCTTTTTGTAAGGAGTATCTTTGCATCAATATTATTTTGCTCATTGCATAATTAATACATTTATCCCTGCCATGAACTGTAACCAGTCCCCTGCGCTGTTGATTCTGAGTTCCTAGAACAACTTCACACACCGGGTCCTATGGCTGTCACAAAACCTACTTTAGATGGCATATTAACATTATCTCCATTTCACAGAGAAGGGAATTGAGGCCCAGAGAATCTCAAGAAGTTGACCAAGCTATGTTGTTAATAAGCACTGGTGTCCTCAGATTCCCAGCATGAGTAATGGCAACACTTGTATCCCATTGGTCACACTAAACAAAACAGACAGTAGAATAACCCTTAAATCTTTGGGTATCTCAATCTGTTGAAAGAAAGAGTCTGATGAGCAGTCACACCCTAAGGCACTCTGGAAGCAGAAGTCACAGAGGATGTGGTTTGGTTAAAGTCAGACCTAGACCCACAAGCAAGTCCTCTATGGCCACCTCTGAAGGAAGAAACAACAGAGGAGCTTGCCAGCTGTAGTGTGGCCCAGATCTAGGACAAAAATGACCCTTTGGGTGTTCTTCAGGGGCCTCTTGATCCTCCTCCCTGATTCTGCTCCTACCTGGGCCAGGCCAGCAGCAAGAGGGTTGGGCTGCTGACCCCAGCCCTGCACAGTGTCTGGCAGTAGGAGGGGAGCCGTACTGTGTACAGCTTGAGAGTGATTTAAACACTCCTCCAGCTCAAAGGGGAATCTTGGATTTCATTAATTAATACATCAATAGAAGCCAATGGAGAAAAACATGTCTTGTTATCTGGCTGCTCAGATGCTAGACATGGGCTCATTAGCCTTAAGCATATCAGCCCGATAACACTATTTATTCCATACGGAATAATGATCTACTTTGGAGGAATACTGCAGTGAGCCGAAAGGCCGAGTGCATCCATTACCACTGCTCCTGGCACAGGCATACAGTATCACCATCCTTCAAGAGCAAGCACATGGTAAGTGGGCACAGGATTGCCAGTCCCTGTCTATGACCCTTTGATGTGCCACACCCATGCATTGCTCCCCACAACACACCCACCCACATATTGCTAGACTATCACCCACTTCAGAAATGAGAGAGGAAGTAATCCCAGCCAAGGTCACACCTATTCAAATAGGGGTCAGAGAGAAAAAAAAAGAATCAGTTCTGTGAAGATCCACTGAGGCTTAAGGACCCACTCTTGGAGGGAGAGTAGGAAAAGCCACACAAGGAAAGAAAGGAAAGGGTAGTCAGTCAGCCACCATTGTGTAAAGAAGAAAAGGCCACCTTCCAGGCACTCTGATTTCTGTTTTCAATTATGTGATCTGTTTAATGACGCCATCTTTGAAGGGGGCCATTAGAATTCCGATGCAGTCCTAAACCAGTCAGCCTTGAAGAGAGTAAAAGGAAACAACCAAAATGATGTTTGCTGGTGGTTATTTCAGGTGGGCAGTCCAGCACAATGACTGTAATCCCAGCTCTCAGGAAGCTTAGGTGGGAGGATTGTAAGTTCAAGGCCAGCCTGGACCACACAGTGAGATGCTGTCTAAAAACAAAAGTTCATAAGCATACCATGTTCTATTAGTCTCACACAATGCTGATGTAAGACACCAAGGGTCTAGTAAAGGGAGACTTTGGGACAAACAATGGTTCTGTCATTCGTGGAAAAAAACGTTTTAGACACTGGTGGCCAGTAGGCGCTAAGCACCCCATGTTACAAGGTCAATAGCTGTGATGCAGGGCAAGTCATGTCTAAAATATTCTCTGTGGAACTTGTGGCTTTCTATCCTCCAGCCCTTCTGATCTCCCAATTCACCCAACTATACAAAATCATGGAGGCCTACTTTAGCATCCATCAGTCAAGCCTCGAGGTAAGAACTCTGATTCCACCCCTGTAGGTATTCCGAACAAGCACAAAAGAGAACCAAGAGCCTTGTCCCAGCGACCCTCCTGGTCAAGGAGACAAGATGTGTCCCAAGACGGTCATCATTTGCCAAGTCAGTTCTGAGAATGCATGGATTACTACTGGCAGGTGCTGAAGCCAATGGGAAGTTCCAGGAAAGGGGTTCAAGTCTTCCAGGAACAACAGACTGTGGAAGCAAGAGCTTCTTGAACCTAACCTTGAGACTCTAATTGGGCAACTCTCAATGACATTAAGATCTGCTGTAGTGGGCAGGGCTGGAGCAGGAGATCAAAGGCACATCTGCTGAAGGGTTCCACTCTCCTACCTTGAGCATTGAGACTCATTCATCCCTAGGGCAAGCAGAGGGACACCCTTCCGGACCACGAAGCCTATATACTACAGACATTCATCTTGTTTGTGAAAGGAAGGGAAGAGACATTTGAGAATGAGGATATGTGTTTCCGTCTTGACTGTGGGTTTTTGTACAAACTCTGGCAAGGAGATTGGTCAGTCTTATGCCTGAAACCAGGTGTTGTCTAGGTGTTACTGAAAGTACCATAGACTTCCCAGGGGTGACTCCCTGGAGGTATGTATGAATATGAGTCTCCAGCTCACCATGACAGCCAAAGGAAAGCAACATGGTGTTTAGTGGCAATAGTTAAACCCTGAGGTAGTCCATTGTCCACAGCACTCTTTGTACTCCTGACAATAAAAAAGGAACACAAACAAAGAGCGTTGGGATGCAGCAGCAGCAATGGGCAAAGAACTGTCTCCAAGGGTCATTAAAAAATAATATTTTTCCAAATTAATAAAATGCAACCGTCCACACTCAGGATCAACAGCTTGTAAAATTGGATTTCTGAAAGATGAAGGGTAAAGGGGAACAGCACCATCAGAAGCTGCTCACCAGAGGTGTTGGCAAGAAGGGGCCTGCCAAGGACGCACAAATGAGTGGCCCGCACATTGACACTAACTGCCTGAGATGACAGTTCCTGAATTCTACCAGCTAGAGGGCCTGAGTGATAGGAGAGATAAGGGTTCCCCTGTCTTCACCCCTTAGGCCCCTATATTGGAGAGTGAGGGGCAGGGCCTAAGGGACAGGCCAAACAAAACATAGTCAAGTCACCAGGGTCATTCTAAGTCTCTGAGATGGGGTGCAAGATCCTGAAGTATTTCTCTGTCTTTTTCACAACACCAAGCTTCTACACTGAACAAGTACATGTCTAGAATGGAGAAGCTCTTCATACACATTTAAACATTGAACTGAAGATAGAACAGATGACGTCATTCTATTTGGTACCTAATCCGATGTCCCTAGGACATTGAAGGTCAATAGGCTAGTATCACATTGCCAATATACCTGAAAGAGCAAACTGTTAGAGAAGAAAGATTAAGTTGAATCACATTTTCACAGGAGTTAGTCAGGTAGTCATGGTGGAGAGGGGATGGCAGAGCGAAGCAGCTCACACAATAGCAGCCAGGAAGCAGAGAGACACAATGTCTCTGTTGACTAGCTTTTATCCTTTTTCTCATTTTATGTCATCTGGTCTCCCAGCATAAGGGATGGTGCCACCCATATTATACATCTTCCTTATTCAGTTTGTCCTCTCTAGAAGCATCCTACTAGACACACCCAGAAATGGGCTTAACTAAACTCCTAGTGTGTCTCTGACACAGTAAGTGGGCAAGAAAATTCTTCATGGGCCCTGTGGTAGTCAGTCCTTCATCCTGTGACATGTCAGATTCTTCCTAACCCCCCCGAACAAACAAAAACAACAAACAAGAGGAGGAGAGACCCTTTGGGGCTTGTGATTTCAGTAGATGGCCTCTTGACTCCATTGTTTCTTGGAGGTAGTGAAGAAGAGCATTGTGATAGAACTTGGTACTGCATGGAACAGGAAACAGACAGGTCCTTACCAAGAACAGGGGGAGCCTTTCACTATGTGGTTTACACCTTCTAACCAGACCCTACTACTCAATAATTCCATCATCTCATAAGGCTATCAGAAGATTGATCCATGGTTGAGGTCAAAACCTTCAGGCTCTAATCAGTTCACTCAAAGCTGACATCCAAGTCTTTCTCACTTGGGCTTTTAAGGAGGAATACTATGGAATGGCTTTGTCTACTGACTGATTTATAATTTACTAGTATATTTAGAAACCTTAGGAGGTGGCCTTATTAGGAGCGAATTGGTCTTTAGGGTCATGTTCTTCAAGGGTATGTCTCTTCCTTGGCTTCTTTCTCTTGCTTTCTGGTTGCTGTGACTGAGCAGTGTTGCTCGGCCATGTTGCTTGGCCATGGTGGTCTGCTTTACCACAAGCCCAGAGTCAAAGCCAGGAGACTGTAAACTGTAGCCTCAGAAGCCATGAGGCCAAAGGCCCTTTCTCTTGGAAGTTAATTGAAGCTAATTGTATTAGGTATTTTGTCTCAGCTGCAGAAAGCTGCCTTACTGCCCTAATTTAGAAAAAGAAGAAGAAGCAGCTTCTAAAACTCAAGGACTCTTTTAGCAATGTGAACACAGAGGAAACACCAGCCATCTGAGTTAGGACATGAGCCCTCACCAGCCAGTGCCTTGGGGAGACTTGACCTTGTATTTTCCTGGGAAATAAACTCTTCTGCTTAGAAACCACCAAGTCACTGTACTTTGTAACGGCATCTCAGACTTGATCGCACTCTCGGACCCTCACACCTAGCCAGGCAGAGCAGAGCTGTGCTGCACCATGTAGAATGTTCCCTAGAACACTCATGGAGAAAGACAGCCATCCTGGCCTGGGTCTATTCTTAGCCACGCTTACAGCCAGTTCTGGGAGAAGGCTGCCTGTTAAGTGCTCAGAATCGTCTGGCTTTCTCTGTCCAACTGAAGAGTGGAGCCTTCTGTTTCTGCCTTCAGGTGTTTGATTCGTTCTTGTCCTCGTATCAAAATGGGTGGGGGTAGGTGGGAAGGAGCCATCTGGAAGAGGTGCCGAATTCTCTCTTCATCAGAGCCCAGCCTCTCTGTACCCTCCCCACCCAACTCACTTATCTGGGTTTATGTTATTTTCACAGGGCTTGGCTCAAAACACAGATTCCCATTCCCATTGTCTTGCTAGAACCTGGATGGTAGTTTTTCCGTCTGTTATAACCACCATCTTCATAAATCAAGAATATTCTCTTAGACTTCAAGTTCTGAACTGTGTGTGGAGTCTGGCATATGGAGGCATATTCTAGTGTAGGTCTGGACTGTCCCTCTTAATACAGAGGCCTTCCACATTGCCTCCAGGCCCCAGTACCCTGCTGAGACATAGGAGTCCCCTGAGAGGCTGCGTTTCAGAAAAAAGGCACAACACTCTCCTGTCTGACAATCATTGGAAACGACTTTGGACTGTGTGAAGGTTACTTTTATAGTTCTCTCGTCCCTCCATGACTGCCTTCATACAAGGATGCACATATGCACTCATGCAAGCTTGCATGTATAAACAGATGCAAACAAACCTGCATGTATGCATTCAATCCATTTATTTTGCTTCTGTCTTAATTTGGGTTCCCTCAATGAGCAGGTATCTTTTACACCAGGACACAGGTGCAGACAGCTCATTTAGAAAATGACCATGAGAGAAGTGCACAGCAAGGCATTGTGATACAATGGGACAGTCCTAGGTGCATTCCTGCACAAGTTGCCACTGTGACAATTAGAGGTCTCAGTCCTGTAGAGGAACTTCTGAGGTTGGAGATAGGCTTGAGAACATTAAAACCCCAGTACTTGCAGGAATAATACACAACCCTATGGTTCTCTATGCAGGAAGAGCCAGCTGTGACTAGAGAGTATCCTTGTGTTCGAGGTTGGATCTGAGATGTTCCTCCTAAGCTCAAGTGTTTAAGGCTTTGGCTCCAGCTGGAGGGTCCAATTCCTGAGATGAGATTAGACCCTGAACAAACCAATGGTGTTGTCATTGGAAGCAGAGCCTGAATAAATCCTGGTACCTTTGAAGAGCAACTTGTGCTTGGCACTGGACGGCTTTCCTATCATGCCCTTACTCTATGATACCCCTTCTGTCTCTCCACAAGCCCAGACACACAGAGTCAGCCAACCTTGGGTAGAAAGCTCTAAAACCATGACCCAAAAGAAATCTTTCCTTTCCTTGAGGTGTTTTCTGAAGAGTTTTTCACAGATGTGGAAAGTCAGAGTAGTATGTCATTGCAGTTGCAGAGAGGGGGGACGATGAAGGAGAAGAGGGAGAGGTGAGGTTGGGGTGAATAGAGAAGACACAGGATGGGTTCTTTGACAGCATCCTTTGTAGCCTGGGGTCTTTATGTTGTTGCTGTTAGTCAGGTGCACCTTACTGTCGAGCCCAGGGTTAGGCCCTCTGCCACTGAAGCCTGCTATGGAAGCACAAAGCCCGCCATGGAAGCACCAGCTATACTTGTTAACACTTTGAAGCTTTTCTTTCCAGGAACTTCATAAAACACAGTGTGGTCTCATCTTGATAGCTAAACTTTAAGGCCTGGGGGATTTCCTTCGAGCCAATCTATGTAGAGTTCACCCTACCCATCAGTTCCATCCTGATCTACATGACAACAGAACATACTCACAAAGATGCAGGCGGTGGCACACACCCGTAATATCGGCACTCAGGGGACTGAGGCAGGAGGATCATGAGGTTCAAGAGCCATGTCTTTGAATTCCAGGTCTTGTCCTAGGCTGACTGAAATGTTCTCCTTTCCCACTACCCCCAACCCCGACATACACACCCCATCATTCTCTCTCTTTCTTTCTTGGTCAAGTGAAGAGATGCTTCCATCCAGCTGATCAGCACAAGCACCTTCGCCACAGCTCTCCTGACTGTAAGGGTCAGCACAGTCTTCAAGCAGTAAGTCCTTTAATCTTGGCCCACAGGCTTGCTTTGGTAGTTACAAGACCACACAGACGTCTCCAGATGCTGTTCTGTGACATACATAGTGTACATACCTCGTAGAAGGACCAAGCATATTCATGTCTGTGTTTGGGTGCACACAAAGCACAGGTTTTTCTAATTTCTCCACCTGCCTTTCTCCCGAATGTGTGTGTTGGGTCCTCAACACTCTTCTTGCACCTGCACTCAAGAACCTTTGCTTCCTGGTGGCCTGAATGGGAGTGTTCATCTTGTTCATGTCAATTTCAAAGGAAGCAAAATATTTTAAATGCCTGGGCCCCACAGCAACATTCCTGGCCCGCTGGAGAAATTCAGACAATGGGTGGACAGTCAGGGTATGGGTCAGGCCATCATCTTATCTAACAGATGCTCATCTGTCTCCTGGCTCCTCCCCAACCTATGTGGACACATTCCCATGCTTTACTCAGGTTAGCAATGCTGGAGAATGGGTCTCTGGAGAGGTGATGATTCACACCCCAGTAGAGCAGGCTCCCAGCCACCTGCTCCCACCACCTTTCAGGGTCCCAGGGGTGAAGAAGCCTGACCTAGAGGGTCCCAAGTCTCCCTGGTCGGATCTATTACATGCATTAAAATAATTTACGCTCCATCATATAAAGTGTTTAATTCATCACGCCATCATCCATTCCAGAGCATTCTTCTTCATCGTGAATTATTTTTGAAGTATTTATGTGGACCTCACGGAAAATCACTCCAGTCAGCAAACTCAGAAATGGAAAGGCATT
Source organism: Mastomys coucha (assembly GCF_008632895.1). Classification (NCBI taxonomy): domain Eukaryota; kingdom Metazoa; phylum Chordata; class Mammalia; order Rodentia; family Muridae; genus Mastomys; species Mastomys coucha. The sequence continues at coordinate 28,512,324 of NW_022196904.1, forward strand.
AAGGGGCGGTATTGACCCCGGGGTCAACAGGCATGAGTGTAGCTGGGGTCAGAAGGGTGAGAGAGGGGGCTGGGATGACTGTAGGTGACATGGCCAGCCTCTAGGCTCTATCCCTGCTGCCCATACCTTAGCACAAGTAGGAGCCATATCGTCTTTTACTTCAATTAGCTGATCTGGGTAGCGTTTGCACCAGAGCACTTGAGAGATTGACACAGGAAGTATACAAGTTTGAGGTCCCCCTAGGACGCATAGAGAGATTAAAGCTAGCTTGCTCTATTTACTGAGATGCTGCTTCAAAAACACAGAGGCTGGAGTGGAGATACTGTTAGGTGAGAGAATACTCGTTTAGTGTACCTGAGGCCTTAGTTCAACCCTAGTCTGGAAAACAAAACGAAAGAGAAATGTCTCGCCGTGATGCTGCAATCATCTCCAGCAAGGCTGTGAGCTGGAGTTGCTCTGGAATAGGTGACAGATCCTTACTGTCAAGCCCTCTGAGGGTCCAGGTTTAGCAGACGGAGGCACTGACCTAGGCTTTGTGCAGGGAGCTGGTCCTAGACATCCAGGCTAGTGCAGGTTCTTAGACTAGCCTGTCAGGAAGCGGCACTTTACACCTACAGCCAAACACTGGAACTAAAGGCAAGAACCACCCCAAATACTTCAATCACTGCTGGCCTGTGGTTTAACTAAGCCAATATTCTTTGTCTGGGGCAGGGTCAGGAGCTTCTATTCTGCAGATTGTCAAATAAATTTTTCTTTCTTTCTTTCTTTCTTTCTTTCTTTCTTTCTTTCTTCCTTCTCTTCTTCTTCTTCTTCTTCTTCTTCTTCTTCTTCTTCTTCTTCTTCTTCTTCTTCTTCTTCTTCTTCTTCTTCTGCTGCTGCTGCTGCTGCTGCTGCTGCTTCTGCTTCTTTTTCTCCCTCTCCTTCTCCTCCTTCTCCTCTTCCTCCTCTATGTGTACTGAATATAAGTGTACTTAAAAGACTTATTTTATTATTTTTACTTATCTGTGTGTATGCGCCTGTGTCTACACAAATGCAGGTGACTGGAAACAGATGCCAAAAGGGGACATCAGAACTGGAGTCACCAGTGGTGAGCTGCCTGAACTATTCTTCTAGGAACTGGCCCTGGATCCTTTGAAAGAACACTGTGTGCTATTAACACTGGGCTATCTCTCCAGCTCCTCTTTGGTCTCCCCCTAATGCTGGGTATAGAACACAAGAACTATATTTGTGCTAAGCAAACTCCTCTGACACTTCTGGGATTTTTTTTTTTTTTGAACTATCACAAATTCCTCACTATTCCATTGATGACTACCAAAAAATAATTGGCTGGAAATTTGTATTTGTTCAATGTATGTTTAGTGAGGCCTTGTGTTTTCCTAGGCAATGTTTCTACCAGGGCTTTAAAAGGCAGAGCAAGGGAAGGCACCCCTTTCCCTGTGTAATGGAGGACAGTAGACCAGAGGCATGGAAGAGAGAAAAAACAAAATGACAAAAAGACAAAAGCAAGGTGCTGATTCTGGTGTAAGGTCAGGAACCCTGGACTCCATTGACAGAAGGGACGGCGTGACAAACATGATAACGACAAGGAGAAACCATGTGAACTTTTCTCTGGAGTGGGAACAGGTTTGGCAAGTCTAGAGTATAAAAATTCAGTTTGGCTTTGGTGGGTAGTCCTGAGAGGGCCTGATGGGTGAAATTAGATAAACCAGCAATAGCCACATCAAGTAGGGCTCGCAAAGGGAAAGAAACGGCATGCACACTAGAATGTGGATGTGCCTTACTCTCTTATGCTTGAGTGAAACAGGAGAGATGTGAAAGGCCGCATGGTGTGTGAATCTATGGAGATGAAACATGCAGGCTACGGGAGCCTGAGGGTTCAGAAAGCAAGCTGGAGCCTAGCAGGAACTGGGCACAGGTCTTTAAGTGTCTGGGGCTTTCTGTGGAAAGACTAAAAATATATGGCAGAGTGGCAGGCCCCAACACACTTTGAGAAGGTTGAATCTTACGCTGTGTGACTATCACCTCCAAAAAATTATGGTCTTTGTGAGTGTGCGTGCTGCGTGCGAGCGTGCGTATGCACAATGTGTTTCAGACCCGTAGCTTTCAGGAAGGTCTTGCAAACCCCTTCTTTCCTGCTAAAGTCTGCTCTCAGGCCAGAACTGTAGTCTGACTCTACTACTACTACTAATTTCTTAGGCACTTCCCAGTTCCATGCTCAGTCCCAACAATCACTTCTGTTCCTGGATTCTGCAATGGGAAGCTAGGACCCTCATCTCCTGTCCTTGGCGATGTCCCTAGCACAATGTCACAGGCAGTTCCAGCCAACTAGCTGCCCCAGCACTGCAGGGATTTGACTCCTGATAACAGCAATGGTGCCCAGGAAGAGACAATCACAGGAAGGAAACCGCAGCGATTTGAAGACAAGCACAATTAAGCATCAATAACTTAGTGTGCGTGGATTGAGTGGGCTGCTGGGGTTGCCACGGGACCCCACGGTGATGTCCTCACCCAAAGACTGTGCCCTCGGGATGGAGGGTTCAAGGCTCCACCTCCCAACCCTAGTGGCCAGCTTTTTCTGTTTCTTCTGAGCCCTCCGAATCACCAGACTGGTTAACAGGTTGCAGCTGGTCTTTGCCTGGGACACCTGCCTCTGGAAGCACAAAAGCCCGATCGCTAGGCCATGCCTCACAAAGTGCACAGCCTGGGCCACCTTGCTAGCTGCTCTGCCAAGTACCGGACTTTCGATACTTGACAGAGACCGGCCCCATTACTCCACCCTGGGCTGCAGGGGGAAGGAAGTAAAAGCTGAAAACAAAACTGCCCAGCAGACAGCTTCCACGTTGGGCTGGTTGGCTGGTTGCGGGGGTTTCAAGGCTCACTTCCTCCAGGCTTGAAAGTGAAATCCTGTCTGGGAGAACTCCACCAGGGAAATGGCCCTGGGGTCCCACCAGCTCCGGAAGTTACTTTTGTGTTTTTTTTTTGTTTTGTTTTTGTTTTTTTTTCTGGTATCTAGTAGATTAAAAAAAAGAAGAAGAAGAAGAAGCAATGCACAGAGCAATGAGATTAGGCTAGGCAGCAGTCAGGGAAATAAGTCAGCTAGGTCTGTTTTGCCAATCCTTATTTCTTAGATACAAGCCTGTTGTACAGAACTTGTTTCTTCCAGGCTATTTGCCTGAATGGGCCACCTCAAAACCATTTTGTAAACAAAGAACTGGGCAGACGCTGTCTGATGGTGTCACGGACCATGCGAAGGTGCGGCAGTTTGGACTTTTCTCTTTCTCGACAATGCATCCTTGTTTATTTTTTTAATGTGACCTCTGACTCTCAACTGTGCCAGCCCCTTTTCCCCTGGGCTTCCTTGATTTTCAAGAAGCAAAGATGACATTTCAGACACATTGCAACGGCCAACTTCCCAACCCAGGCCCCATTTCCACTGGGAACCCCTCCCTTCAGCTCTTGGGGGATACCAGGTAAGTGGATTGATGGAGCGGGCTTTACCGCCTCACCAGACGAACTTCACATAACCCCGTGCATAAATAATCACATGTTTTATAAATAGCTGCGGACAAGAGGCTGTAAAACAACAAAGATATATTTGTGCCTTTATGTCCTAGGAATATTTCCTAAAACGACTGTTTTATTTGGTGTGGGTTGAATGGGGGGAGTGTGTGCGAATACATTAACAGTCTCCAAAGTTTTTCCCCCACCCCTCCCCCCAAGTCAGGCCAGCACTGTAGTTAGCAAATTGATAAGCTTCCGTGGGCAAGCTTTATTCGTTCTGACACGAGCCTATGACACTTTATAAAAAGAAGTAATCCAGAACAATCTCTAGGTAATTAACACCTAGATAAACAAACATAAATTTCTATATTGCGTTTATTTGGACTACCACTCAAATATGCGTGAACCATGCTTTTTTAATTAAAAGATAAATCCATGTGACACTTAGCCTCAAACTTAATTATTCAGCATAGTATAATAAAAAATAGAGCCCATTAAATGTGTCTTACACTGTATTTCTGTATTAACAGCAAAAACAGTTCGGTCTGGGATCATTTAAATTTTCCCCCTCCCCTTTGCTTGTGAGTTCCCAGTTCACATAAGCTTCCCTCTCCCTCCTGTCTCCGGCCCCTCCCACCCCCAACATCTCCCTTTTCTCTCAACACCAACAGGTGAAGAGATTAAAACCCTACCCAAACCCCTACATGGAATGCTCAGCTGGGCGACATTTTTAATATCGAATTACAAGAGGCATATTTTTTTTTCTTCCCCATGGAAGCATAGCTCTCATCTGGTGGAATGCGCCCCAGCCCATCTTGAAATGAAGATCACAATATTTAATAGTAATTTCCTTGAGCTTGTGCTTACAACCCACCAGGTGAGGTTTGTGTAATATACTGTTGCCATGCAGATGTTGAACGGAGGAGGAAAGTGTACAGATCCCAGGCTGCCAGAGACAGAGGGATGATCATCTTTTGGAAAAGTTTCCTGATGCAAAATGGCCTTGTGATGTGGATCTAAGGCTCAGGCGCTTCTGCGCGAAGGGAGGGGAATCTGTGCTGGAGACATTGCCCACCTCACAATGGATCAGCCTGTCCAGGGAATGCCCAGACACCATGTCCAGGGCCCACGTCCATTGCCAGCTTTTAAGTCTGAAGCAGAGGTGCTGTGGCAGGGAAGAGACCATCCCGTGTCCCTTTGCCAAAGCCTGTATTTGGAGTCCCGTGGCTTCTTGTGGCACACGAGACAGACTTCACATCGTATTCTGGGTCACTGATAGCAATGCGTTTGGTTTAGCCCAGGCAGGTCTTTAGAGGCAGTGGGCTCAGACTCTGAATGACCAACTATTTGAGTTTTTCTGGGACTGTCACATTGGAAGTCTTATATTGGGGTTTGGGGACACTGCATTTCCAAACAGTGAGTCACACCTCTGTAATCTCCTTCAGCACAATGTTACTGTCACCTCTGGCATATCTGTCCACAGAAGGAGCTATTTAAAGGGTGGTACATTCTGCAGATGCCCTGTTTACAGGCAGAGCTCAGCTCACCTCAGTTGGGGGTGAAAGAGGCCATCTGTCTAGAGGCCTAGAGAAATGAATCTAGGGATCTGATGCCTTCTTCTGCCCTTTGTGGATACCAGGCATGCCAATGGTTACCAGCAAAACACCAGTCCACATAAAATTAAGTTCTTAATTTTTGGAAGAGACTCTCGATTGGGTACCAGAGACGCCTACCTCATTCTCAGGAGATAGAATGGCCAACATAGATGGTTACTTACATTCTCTCTGATCAGGCCGATTGTCTTACATTGACTCTTAGCTGAGCTGAGTTCTGCCTATAAGCAGGGCATCTGCAGAATGTACCACCCTAGGATTCCTGACCACAGTCCCTTTGGAGAGCCGCCTTCAGATATGGTGGCATGTCTCTGGTTCTTCCATGGGAACTGGTATACCTGATCCAGTTTACACCTGGGGATGGACTTGTGTACACTTTTTTGTACTTTTGTGCACTTGTGTTTTCCATTTTGCAGATGGAATGGTGGATTTGGGTAACTCCTGGAAAGGGAGGTCGAGGCCTGACTGGAAAGCCCTTCCCACACTAGGCTCTGTGATTGGTGCTTCCCAGTCTCTCCTCTATACCATCTTACCTTCTCCAGAGTCTCCACCCACAGGACAGCTCCTTTCTTTCTAGACTCTCACCTTTCTGGTAGTTTGTATCTATTGGTGTGATTGTTTGTTTACAGTCTCGTTTCTTCCTAGAGAGTGATCTATGCAACAGCTTACAGCTATATTTCTACATCCTGTCCATGGGAAGTTCTAGAGAAATATTGATCAAACAACTGGGTAAAGGCCAAAGGCCTATCTGACCTCAGTACCAGCCTTTCCCCATGGTATCTTCTTCCCCAGCCACATGCCCGCTCCTTCTGAGAGCCCAGACAGAGAAATTGGCAAATACAAACTGCAGTGCCTGTTCCCTGAAGAATATGAATGTGGAGAACGCTTAGCCAGATGTCACACAGGTAGCCTTCCCACAGCACTGGGCTGGGGCTGAAGCTCAGGTTTGTTCTAGCAAGACATTCACTCCCCTTCCCCAAGTTTATACATAGTTCCTGGGCTGGAGAGATGGCTCAATGGTCTGCTCTTCCTGAGTTCAATTCTCAGCAACCAAATGGTGGCTCACAACCATCTGTAATGAGATCTGATACTCTCTTCTGGCGTGTCTGAAGACAGCGATAGTGTACTCACCTATACATAGTTCCTGATGATGACCTGGGCGCCAGCCCACCTGACTTCAGAGTGCTTTGTGAACTGGCATATGACCCCACACTTGAGTGCACTCCTTTTCACCTCTTCACAGATACAACCAGGGAACCCAGAACAGTTCAAATATTCAGCGTCACACTGGGGAGATGGCTCGGTGGCTACAGAGCAAACTTTTTCCAGAAGGCCAATGTTCAGCTCTGAGCACCCACATCCTGCAGTTCATAACCACCTGTAATTCCAGCTCTAAGGGGATCCAATGCCTCCTTCTGGCTTGTGAGGACACTACATGCACACATGCACATACCCACATATATACACATAATTATAAAAATCAATCAATCAATCAATCTTTTTTTTTAAGTTACTCAGACTCAAGCAGTAAATGTATAATACAGTTGGGTTTATCTTCAAGTCCTTATCTACCCACCCCCTCTTTACACTTCACTGACTGCCTGAGCTCTGTAACTATGTCAGAGATCAAGAATAGTTGGATGGATATGTTGGAATATGTCAACGCTTCTCAAAAAAATAATGTTTCCTGCTTCCAGTTTTATTTGTACTTTTTATAACAGCTTTATTGAGACCTAACTCACATACCATATAATTCACTCTTTGGAACTCTATAGGTTGGTGGGTTAAGCACAGTCACTAAGCAAGACTCTGTCATTGCTACCTAATTTTAGAACATTTTTTTTTATCACCTCAAGTAGAAACCTAGTTATTAGTGGTCACTGTCTGTTCTTCCCTTCTCAAAGCCCCTGGCAACTCCCTGCCTCTGAACTTGCCACCTTTGGATACTGCACATAAAGGACAGCCAATATGTGCTGGCTCCAGCAGTGCTTTCAAGGTTTGCCTCTGCTGTCTCACCAGTAGGAGCTTTATTCATTGCTACAGTGTAGCAATATTCCTTTCCATACACTGATACTTTCTGTTCATTCAGCTCATAGATTTTTATTTATGTTTTGTCTGAAATATATCTGTCTGTGCCTTCAGAGGCCAGAAAACACCAACAGATGCCAAAAACTGGAGTTATAGACAATTGTGAGCCACCACGTGTATGCTAGGAATTGAACCCAGGATCCTCTAGCAGAGTAGCCATTGCTCTTAAATATTGGGCTATTCCTCTACCCCCACTGTTACACAGAATCTTTTTCAGCAGATTTTGAACTAATACGGTAAAGACACACGATCCTGGTGCTTAGCCGCTCTCACGAACTCAGAAGACCTGGCATTACATTCTTCATTGGGATGGTTTGAATGATAAGAGCCCCCATTGGTTCATATATTTTAATATTTAAATCCCAGTTGGTGGTGCTGTTTGGGAAGGACTCGGACCTATGGACTTATTGGAGGAGGTGTGTCACTGAGAGCAGGCTTTGAGGTTTCAACCCCATACTATTTCAAGTTAGCTCGCTCTCTTAGCCTCATGCTCATTGGTCCAATGGTGAATAGTTACCGCTCCAGCACCATGCCTGCCTGCTTATTGCCAGGCTCCTCACCACAATAGGCATGGACTATATAACCTTCTGACACTGTAAGCGCCAATAATAATCTTTCTTGTCTCAGTCAGGGTTCCTCCTCACAACAACAGAAAAGCAATTAAGACATTCATGGAGAGGGTGTGCAGATGGCTGGGGGTAATGGCCCCATTCAAGGGATGGAGCCTCTCATTTCTGCTGTGTTCCCTAACCATAGTAAGGACTTGCCTGTGGGTTTCAAGCCCGCCATGCATGTGGTTGGAGCAAAAGTTACACCTCATCCAACCATCCACAGCCCTTTCCCCCAGTGGGCTCACCTACACTATAAACTCTTAACTCACCCGCAAAGTCTGCAGTGATGCACCATCGGTACTGAGGGCAGACAATTCCACCCAAGAACCTCGCATCCCATAGAGACTTCCAATGTGGGCAGGTGAGTTTGCTGGCACTGATTCAGAGCGCCCTCCCGTGGACAGAGTTGCAGTGTGCACTGGATAAAGCTTGCATTGGAGACAGCACATCATAAATCAAAAGGAAGCTCCACCCCTCATGTGGTGGACGCAGACCAGTGTCTCTTCCTTCTGGAGACCCAGGTGTAACAGTTATCCATGTGTGATTCTGCTCCAGTCCCCCAAGAGGAAGAATTCAGTCCCCTCTGACTGTTTGGAGATAAAATACTTCCTTATATATAATAATTATTTTCAAAGACTTGTTTAGTTTTATCCTATCATTTTACATATGAGTCTGCCTGAATGTATGAATGGATGTGCAAAACTTGTATGCAGTTCCTGTGGAAGTCAGAAGAGGGCATCAGATCCCCTGGAACTGGAGTTACAGATGGTTGTAAGTCATCATGTGGATGCTGGGAATTGAACCCTGGTCCTCTGAAAGCACAGCAAATGTTCTTAACTGCTGGACCATCTCTCCAGCTCCCTATTTGTTTGTTTGTTTGGTTTGGTTTGGTTTACTATAAAGAGGAATAATAGATCACAGTGCCTTAGGTGCCTTGTTAACTACTATGTTATAAGGAGCCTGGATATTTTTACAGATTTTTTACCTTACAGAGAACCCCATCTGCAGCTTCTGTCCTCTAAGGAAGCAACATCCATACATGCACTTGGACAGGCCCACACAAGTGTGTGTGTGTGTGTGTGTGTGTGTGTGTGTGTGTGTGTGTGCGTGCACTACCAAAAACTGGAGGCCAGAGACTCTGCCTCAAACAAGCAAAACAAACAAATGTAGAAATAAGGGATAGAGCACTGGCTGCTCTTCCAAACGACTTGGGGTTCAATTCCCAGCACCCACATGGCAGCTCACAACCATTTGTAAGTTCAGTTCCTGAGAATCTGATATCCTCTTCTCCCCTCTGTGGGCACTGCATGCACATGGTGAACAGATATACATCCAGGCTGGAGACCTCCTCCCCCGTGTGTGTGTGTGTGTGTGTGTGTGTGTGTGTGTGTGTGTGTGTGTGTGTGCGTGTGTGTGTGTGTGTTCCAAAAGCCATGAGGTTATCTGCTATATGGATTATAACAGGTCATTTTTTATAAGTGGAGTCTGGTCAAGTTTTGCCAAAGACTTTACGAGCACAGAGAAGTAGGTTTTATTCTTTGTAGGACTCGGCAAAGATATACTTTCTTTTTTGGTTTTGGATTTTTGTTTTGCAAAGGTAGAGGTTTTACTGCATAAAACACTGGATAAAACTGGACTGCTTCAAAGACATTTTATTCCTAACAGCAGAAAGGAAACAGTCATCGCTGAAAAAAACAACTTTTAATACTTTCTATACCAGAATAAAGTTCTGTCAACTGATGTATTATAATAATAAATAATGACCAAGAATAAACTTTAAATACAAAGTGTTCTACTTGTTACAAGCATAGCGACAAACTCCTCTACTCTATGATCTCAGAGTTCCTCCAAGATAGAATGTAGACAGGGTTGGGGACAGCGTCACAGACTACAGAAGTCACGGGGGAGGGGCTGAGGTGTGCAGATATGAGAGCCTGGTGACACGCGACGCTGACACTGCATCACAGAGGCTGCCACGGGCTTATGTTACAAGTCACAAATGTTCCGGAAAGAAAGCCTGTGTCAGAGGGAAAGGAGGGTGGCTAGTAGGACTGGACAAAATGGGATCAACACACACGCCACAAAGAAGGGGGGGGGGGTGTTCCCAGTGTCACAAACAGAATTATTGCCTGTACCATCTGAAGATGCTTGGGGGGGAGGGGCACAAAAGATACTGTACCAGCGCCAAAGTGCTAGACACGGAATGTGGATCTCTCTCCTGCTCCTTTTTTTTTTCCACTTTTTTTTTCCTTTTTATTTATTTTTTTTAATTTTATTTTATTGTTTTAAGTTTTCTTTGCTAAGATACCACAGGTGGGCAAACACACAGAAAGCAAGCCACTGGCACAGTCACCAAACACAGCAGTGCAGTTAAAACCCTAAATGCTTACTACGGTCAGACGGTTTTTTTTTTTTTTTCCACCAGCGTCTCCAGGCCTCCTGTGGACCACAGAGACAGCCACAGTCGATCAACTCGAGTTAAGTAAGGCAGTGAGAACTATTCTAGAGAAGGGGAGGGGAAGTAAAAAAGGAAGAAAGGAAAGAAATGAAAAAAGAAAAGAAAAGAATACCAGCAAGAAAGCAGCTTGCTTTATGCCAGATGGGTCCACGCTGCCCAGCGGCCTCATTCCCAGGAAACCCAGGTCGGATGACACCCTTTTGACAGCATATGCAAACCGGATTCCTTATTAGCCTGAAATTCAGTCTCAGGATAGTGCTAAGAATTTTATTTACATTGATTGCAGCTTAGTATTTTTGTAAACTGCTATAGGCAGAGTTGAAGTTTTTAAGGCCCTGGGGTTTTATAGTGTGCTCCCAGACTAAAAGGAATTATTGACTTTTTTTTTCTCTCTCTCTCTCCAAGTCTAAATGATTTCGTTTTTTGAAGTTAATACCTCACTACGTCTCCGCCATCACAAGCAACGGTACCAATTTCGTGTCACTCAAAGGAAGTGTGTTAGAAGGCGGGGACTTTTACAGCATTCTAGCAGATTCCGGAAGAATCCTTCTGGGACTTTTCTTAGATCCTTGTTTTTGTTTTTGTTTTTGTTGTTTTGCGAGCTGTGTTTCCTTGTCAACCCTCAAAATCTCCTTCAGTGCGGTGCAGAGCTTGATAAAATTTGAGTGTTCAAATCACTATAATCTACAAAAATACAGAACACATTTGCTTCAAAGAAATGAACATTCTAACTCAAACTGTTTTCTTCATTAGTGACAGACATCTGGGGTTTTAGATTCATGTTTTAATACAAGTTATTGTCGAAGAGCTCACTGGAGGAAAAAAAAAATCTTGCTTCATGCCCACAACACTTAAAAAGTAACTTATGAAAGAAGAAATCTGGTAACAAGGGCCAGGGTAGACTTCATTCTACCCTGAAAAGAAATGTTCCAAAACACAATCTAAAGTGGTCTTCCCGTTAGCAAAGGAATTGCGGTCGGTCACCAGAACTTTCTACAGAGAGTAGATTTGCTCTGGCTTCCTAATGTCAGTTTCTAAAATGTTTCCTACGATTTGTTTTTAAAAGCAAATCTTTTCCTTCATCCAGGCGTTTGCAAACGGACAACCCAGGACAGAAAATAATAAATGAAATGCATGTCTTCCCATACTGCAATTTGATCTAAAAAAAAGGAAAAAAAAAAAGGAATGACTCATCAAAGCTGCAAAGGACATTTGTCTGCAGACACTTCCTGACCACTGACTCATCTGGCTGTGGTTTTTTTTTTTTTTTTTTTTTTTTTTAAGCACACTTTAGATTACCATCCTCTACAGCACTGGTCAGGCCTGGCACTCCCTGACTGCATGCCCGGGTGCCGGCTAGGATTTCTCCCAGAGCGCAGAGTGACACCATGTGAATTGATTTTCCCTGCAGTGACCGCCCCAGTCTGACTGGCACCTCAGCTGCCTCCCAGCTCCTCTCATTAGGATGGTGGCGAAGGACAGCAGCTGGTGTCAGATTATAGAGGTGTTTTTCAGAAGGAGAACACAGACCCTTCAAGGCGACGCTAAATCGCTTGAGTTGTTGGTTTGTTGTTTGTTTTGTTTTTGTTTGTTTTGGGGGTTTTCTGGACAAAGATGACTTTTGGGTTAGAAGGTCCTCCAGCTTTTGGAGCTTGAGGGTCATGGGGGCCGTTTCTAAAATCACTTTCTCCCACCTGCATTTCTTGGAAGTTCTTGTTACTGGGTAACAGTGTAGCAGCCATGTTCAAGGGCTGGGGGGATTTTTTTTTAATATATATATAGATAGATATCTTTTAAAATTCTTTTAAATGTTCTATACACTAGTGAGGGGGTGATACGTGATTTCCCCCTTGGAATGCAGTTAGCAAACTGGTGAGCCCAGATGCATGATTTAAAACTGTAGAGAGGAGTGTTGCGGTGGGCAGCTCTGCTCAGTTGCCTTCCTCCTGGCCTTTGCCTCTCTCCTCAGTGAGCTCCGCAAAGCTCCCCGCCTTGACAGCCGCAGCCTCCTCAAAATTCCCAGAAGCCTCCGAGTCAACCCTGGAACGTTTGAACCTGCGGTCGGGATACTGGCTGTTGTCAAAAGGCATTCGATGGACGCAGAGGACGTGGGTCTTCAGGTTCCCCTTCTGCGAGGCACTGTAGGGACAGTAGTGACACTGGAAAGGCCTGTGACCTGTTGGGAAAAGAGAGTGTCCAGTCAGCAGTGTATCACACCTCAGTCACCATCCCGCCCTGAGCCTTAAGACCAACACAACATCGCCCCAATCGACAACATCACAGCCACCTAGCAGAACTAAAAAGAAGGGGGAAGGAATGCAGCCTGTTAGACACATCGACTGAGACTCCGACCCCCACCTCCCCCCAATTCTGACCAGAATTGTCAGTCTTGACTTTCCAGAAGAGAGAACAGAAACCATTCAATATCTAGAACCATTTCAGTAAAATTAAATGTTTACAGAACAAGAAATGAAGCAACCTGTCCCGTTTTTCACATTTATTTTTTGCATGTGTGTATATGTGTGTATATATATATATATATATATGTATATATATACACACACACATATACACACATATACACACACATGTGCCCTTAGACACAGGCACTCATGCCACAGAGTATGTGTAGATATTAGAAGACTACAGTGGGAGCTCCTTGTCTCCTTTTGCCACATGGCTTTTAGGAATCAACTCAGACTCTCTGACTTGGCTGTAAGCATGATTACCTGCTGAACCATCACCAGCTTATGTCCCAGTTTTTTTATTGACAGAATTCAAAACTTTACTTACAGATACTGAATTCTGATGTCAGGTGATATGGAACAATCTCATCTAAGGTCCCCACCCACCCAACCAGGGTTTTTGTTTTTTGTTTTTGTTTTTGTTTTTGTTTTTGGTTGGTTGGTTGTTTTTTTTTTTTAAGTAAAAACAGAGAGAGAGAGAGAGAGAGAGAGAGAGAGAGAGAGACCACAAGTAGATTTGACCAGTTAACTACATATTAATGATTTTTAGATACACCCAAACCCATTACGTTTCTATAGTGAGTATCCATATTCAAGTCTGAGGATAAAGCCACTGCTGTTATACATCCTGATCTCTTTACTAAGGTCAGACCAAGCATGAGGAGTAAATGTGTTTGGAAGGGTAAGGGAAAGCGAGGCCACACAACCCTGCTCTAAACAAAGCTGTAAGGAATAACTGAGCTGCACAATTTTAGAAGTTGGGAGGGTCAGGGAGGACAGCAGGGACCACATGGATCAGGTAAATGTCAGCCTGAGCATTAAAGAAGTAATGTTTAGGGGTGGGGGTTGGAGATGGCTCCAGGGTTAAGAGAACTGAGTCCTAGCACTTCCAGAGGACTCTAGCTCTGTTTCCAGCATCCAAATTGGGCAGTTCATAACTGCCTATAACTCTATATCCAGAGAATACAACACTCTCTTCTGGCCTCTTAGGGCACTGCACTCACATAGCTCAGAGACACAGACACACAGAGACAGACACACATACACACTAATAATAATGATAATGACGATGATGATGATGATGATGATGATAATGATGATAATGATAATAATAATAATAATGGAGACTTGAAAAGAGACTTGAAGAGTGACTCCAGAAATAATAGTTTTCTAGAAGAGCTCGCATGTGGAACTGCAGACAGATTCTTGAATTCTTAAGGAAGCCTTTTGATCCTGCAAGTGTGATCTCTCTAGGAACAGCAGTTAGCACTTTCTGCCATCTTGAAAACTTAGTGTCTGCTTTGGGAAATAACAATGGATTGATTGAGTGGCGTTCCTCTCATGCCAGCAAGGTGTGTGTGTCTGCTCCCCAAAGCTCAGAAGCTGCACCACCCTGCTTCAGAGAGGAGCCCAGGGCCCAGACTTGCTTGCTTAAAAAAGTAAACCAGCAAGTAAGGGGACCAATCCTCCATCAGGCAAAAGGCAGAAATGGGATGTTTTCCTGCACTGATCACAGAAAACAGTTCTATGTATTCCAAGGAGCTTTCTCTCATTTGCTCATTCTCTCTCTCTCTCTCTCTCTCTCTCTCTCTCTCTCTCTCTCTCTCTCTCTCTCTTTCTCTCTCTCTCTCTCTGTCTCCACTTCCTTTCACCTTCCTTTTCACACTGGGATTCTCTGTGTAACATGGGCTGGCCTTGAACTCCCTATTCTCCTGTTCCAGGCTCCCACTGCTGGGCCCACACTAGCACATCTGCCCAATGATACGATCTTGATTCTCTTGCCTGTTTGGATGGGTTTTGAATCCAGCTTTTCCTATATAGCTAGGACTAGCATTGAACTTTCTATGTCCCTACCTCTCTCTGTCTCCCGAGTGCTCTATCCTCCTGTCAGAGACCTGTGTTGCCTTGTCTGGCTCTTCTGCTTCTTTCTCAGTGGTCTTTGGCAGTGTGCTCCCTGCTTCTCTCAAGACCAGGGGTCTCCAGGGCTAACTCCTCCTGCCTGAGGGGTCTCTTACTTTATCATGCAGAACCACTTGTGGTATGCAACAGCCCTTGTCTGTCCTGTGAGCCTGGGAGTCTCAGAAGCATCCATACACTACCACTTTCCAGCCTGTGCCATCAGAATGCACACCATGTGGAGAACATCAATCTGGTATTTCTTTGTCCCAGATCCTTACTGGCTACCAATCCCAAAGGGCTAGTCAGCACCCTCATGGATCTGCCTGGGGGGCTTTCTAGGCCCTTTCAGAACATCCTCTCTGGGTTATATCAGACAGCTCAAATTTCCAGTGTCTGCATCCTATCTGAACCTACATCTCCTTCAAGGACAAGATCAATTTCACTATGAAATGGATCCCCTGGGGAAAGGTCCCAGGTTCCCAGACTAGAGCCACAAACTCTCAACATCCCCAGTGCCCCTAAAGTACTCAAATCTTCCTGTTTCATCTGGCCTGGGCTTAGGGAAATGGCTACAAATCCTGGATAGAGTTTTTGCTGCTTTGCTTTTTATGGATGTAGTAACACAAGGCTTCAGGTGGCCAACTTTCCACCTGCAAGAGCCATTCTGCAAACTCTTAAATGTTGGGAAAAAACACAGGAAGGAAAAAAATACATTTGCCTTCTGCCCTTCCCAACATGCTTCAGAGGAAGAATGCAGAGAACCAGCAGCAGGACTGGCCCACCAGCGTGATAATTGCCGCCTGTGTTTCTGCCGCCTGGTTCTACCCTCAGGGCTTGGCCACCTTCCCATGGAAACAGAGAAGACCCTGAGTGGGAGATGTGAGACTAGCATTGCTTCTTATTATTAGCATATATTAATTGCATGAGCTAATTGATTTCACAATGAGATTTTCATAGATGCACATCCTATACTTTGATCATACCCTCTGACTATTAACCTCTCTTGTTCCCAACACCTCCCGCTGGCCACTGGTTCCCTTCCCATTCTCAAATACACCCCTTCTATGTTCATATGAGAGGGACACTTTAATAGATTTCCATTTGTACATGGGATGCCATTGCTCTTCATCATGCAGAATGTGGGATCTAGACGTAGGGCTAAATCCTAATGTTTCTGTAGTTTGGATTTTATTTGAGTGTGTCCCCCAGTGGCTCATACATTGTGAGCCCAGTATCTGGTGTGGCAATGTCGAGAGGTGATAGAATCTTGATGAGCCAAAGTCATGTGGAATTTGATCTGGTCACTGGGGAGGCTTTCCTTGGAAGGGATTATGGAATCCTAGTCAGCTTCTGGGTGAGTGAGTTATAACCCTGACCCATCAGTCATGAGATCACTCCTTCATGGATATGTTCCTGCTAAATGCTATCCATCATGTTGTGATACTGCCAGTGGCCTTTACAAGAGCCAAACAGAAGGCAGGCCTGCTCTCTTCGATCTCCAGAATGGTTAGCTAAGTAGACGGCTCTTCTTTATATAGTACTCAACCTTGAGAAGTTTGCTTTAGCAAAGGAAATCAGACTAAGATAGACTTCGGTGTCCTCTGGGAAACAACTGGGGAGGCCACAGTGTGTCCACTTCTCCTCCCTTACTGGGACTCTAAATAGGGCCAGGTTGAGCGTCAGTAAGGTTCGGTAGATTTTTGACAAGCAATCAGAATAACACTGAGTGCCTAAAACCCAATGATCCAATTCACAAAGCCGCCATCCCTGGATACAGTAAAGGTGTGTCCAGTTCTCAGTGAAAAATGACCCATTCTATGAGTGGAAAGCTACAGAGCAGGAGAAAAACCAGCTGACCATTAGTGCCTGTCAGTGCTGGAGCAGTTGGGGATCCTCCCTGAGGGTGCAGGGGCTGGGTCTAGGGGGTGGCTGAGCAGTTAAGAGTGAGCACTGCATCTGCAGAGGACCTGAGTTCAAGTCCCAGTTCCCATGTCCAGCAACTCACAATCACTTGTAATTCTAGCTCCAGGGGGTCTTACTCCCTCTTCTGGCCTTCAAGGCCACTGCACTCACGTGCCTAAACCTGCACACAGATAATTTAAAATAAACATTTAAATTACAAAGTAAAAGCAGAATTCAGGGGGAAAGGAGACAACAGGAAACTTCAGAAACACTTTAAAGTTTCACCCAAAGCTTCTCAGACTCTGGGTGACTCATAAAGATCTGGAATCAAGTCACCGGTGTAGTTATTATAACTGATAGTTATTACCATGGCATGAAAAGTTTGGGGATAGAAGAAATTCAAATAATATGCTAATCACAATTTTAAAATGAAATGTGTGGTAACCCAGAGGCCAGCAGACCCACAGACACACTGAGCAAACACCACTGACTCTCTTTACAAATCAGCCTCAGTCACCAAGACACGTCAGAACCTTCAACACAATACTTGAACGGCCAACACCTTTCATTGTATCACCTACCGATATTGTTAAAATCACTCCATTGAGGATCCCAGTCTCCAACCTTTGGATGCTACCTTCCTGCAAACCCTGTCCCCTCTGAGGCGATGCCTCTTGAGCTAAGGCACAATACACAGAGCCTTGGATATCAGCTCACTTTGCAGGGAGTGGCTTTGCGCATTGGCCAACTTGACACAAAAGCACTTAGTTCACTTTCCCCACCAATCAATTTTTTAAATATTCATCATGATTTTATCCTATGGTTACATTCCGAATCTTGATTTCTTGGTAGAGACAAGGATGATGGACGATTATTCTGGTAGATTCGGATACTTCCGTGGTCAAACCATTATTGGATTGGTTTGCTTTTTGAACATCGGTGAAATGGAATCTGTTTGCAAATGCATCTGGAGCTCTGAATGCATTCACTGGAGGGGTCAGTCTGAGCAGTACTAGAATTTCAAGAACTCTAGGTCATTCTGCAGACTTGTAAGTAAACATTTATAGATAACAATAGCAGCTTAAGACCCCAATGGCCTCACTCACTCCATGACTCTTTGTAATCATTTCTGCACATTTATCCTCCAAGTTGAACTCCATGGAAGTTTTACCAAGAAGTCATATTGCTCCCACTGTACAGATGGGGAAGTTAAGACCCAGCCAATCTGAAAGATCTGCATTCAGACCAAGTTTCCAATGCATACAATGTACTCTGAATCTTTAACTCCTCAAATATGTGCAGGGACTTCCCTAGTTAGTTTCAGCTGTTGACTTCATGCAAACTAGAGTCACTCAAGAAGAAGCAACTACAATTGAGAAATTGCCTTCATCAGACTGCCTTGTGGTCATGTCTACAGGGCTTCATTGCTAATTGGTGTAGTACAGCATGACCTGTTGTGGGTGGTGCCATTGCCCAGGCAGGTAGCTAGGTCTGAGCTACATAAGGAAGCTAGTTGAGACAGTCAAAGAGGAAGTAAGACAGATAGCAGATGCCTGAAGAAGCCATGCAATGCCAAAAGAAGAATCAAAGTGTATAAAGTTTATCTTCCTGTGGTCAGATCCTTGATTCTCAAATGAAAGATGTCCTTGCTCAAGACATTCTTAGACACTCTACCAATTTCTGAATCAAGCCAAATCCCAGTTTCTGTCTCCATCGGCCTATTTGAGGCCCCTTATATGGAACAGCCTCATGTATGCTGATGTCTGTTGTCTTTTGGTGAAAGAATGACTTGCAAAGGGTTCCAAATAAGCCACACAGTAGAGAACATGACAGAATACATCACTGTGTACATCCAGGTCTCTCACTTAGACAATAGAAGGGTCTGAGAGGCACCACTCTGCCTAGGAGCCTTCTAATCTGTCGCTGAGGTAGATATAGAGAGATCAAAAACTTTACATACAAATGGGGCACCTTACTGACAAAGATGAAGTTGGTTGAGGCATCAGAGGGACAGGGCCGTCCCTCAGTTGCCTACAATCTTCCATCTATCCATAGAAATAGTGGCCAAGGTACTCACACTACTGTAGGAGACCACACATGAGCTGATGATTCTGGGGTCTACAGGTATTCATGAGCTGCAGATAATGACTACCAATCTCTTAAAAGTACAGTTGAAAGTGATATGTTCCAAGTTGACAGGAACCAATGTCAGTGGATGCGTTTCATTGGAATGAAGTTTGACAAACACAGGTTGAGGCTTGCTGAGCACGGGACTCCTCTGCTCAAAGGAGCTCCTGAAGATTGTAAGACTGGAGACAGCCTGAGTCCAAACAGCCTTGTGAGACTGCAGTTTACTGTAGGACCAGTAGGGATTCTAATAAATCACCCAAGAGGCCATCTTTCCACTCCTCTCTCCCCTATCCCTGAGATTGTCAACCCCTGGCCATATAGGATGTCCCTCTGGTCTCTAACTGTTCTCCACTGCTCCTTCCCTTGAGGCCTTTGCATAGCTTTTCCCCACCCTCCCAGTATGGAGTTCTTCTTTTTCTTCCTTCACCTTATCCTTCTGCATAGGATACCTCTGCTTCTAGAATGACTTCTTGATTATTCCAAACCCTCCATGGTGGCAGTCAAACACATGACTTCAGTCCCACTCCTAACATCAGTAGAACAAGTAAAATGGCCATGCCTGCTACTCTCCAGGAAGACTAGCATCACCATGAGGACAGGGACCCTGCGGTTTTGTTGAGGGAAGAGTGGTTCATTTGCTTGCTTGCTTGCTTGTTTGCTTGCTTGCTTGCTTGCTTGCATGTTCTGATATTGCTGTTAGCCATTACAACATGATGCAAGATCATCACAGACATCAGTATTTTTCTAGCAGAAGAAGATATGAATGAAGCACATGAGAGAAGAGACAGCAAGGAAGGGAGGGAAACACAGGACCACTGAGGAGAGAGAACAAGAAGAGGGTAGCTCAAAGTGGGAGATGAGGTATGACACTCTGAGGCCACTGGGACATCATCTCATGGGAGAAAAGAGGTGGCCAGCCCTTCCTAGTACTTCAGCATCCCTGCAACCTAAGCCACCCCAGCCCTTGTCTGCCAGAGTCGGAGCCCCACACTGGAATGGCCCCCCGTCAACCCCCGCCTACCTCTCTGTACCTCTTGCTTTGAGGCCATCAACATTTCCCATCACTGCCACGCGAAAAGTAAGTACATCGTACGTTAATTTGTATTGTCACTGCACTGTAGAGCCGTGGTAAAGAACACATTCATTTTTAATCCACTATGAATAATATATAAATATGTATACAGTGTGGAGGGTCAAGAGGGGTGAGGAGAAAGCAAGCAGTACATTGTTTATAGTGAAAGTTGGGGAATGAGATATTTTTCTTACTCACTACGATGGAAATAACTATTCTTCCCCTACACCTAAGGGGGAGAGGAAAATGCCTGCCCTTGAGGGGCCATCCATTAGTTACAGTTCAGCAATGGGCAGCAGCTTCAGAGAGCTGTGGCTTGGTGCTTCCACACCTTCTGAATGGATGGCTTCTCTTGGATGTAGGGCAGACGTGAGTGGATGGGTGAGTGGGTGGTCGGCCCCTGGCATTCGCTAATGAACACACTCTTCAGAGCATACTCAAAGCAGTCGCCTTTGTTGATTGGTTCTCCATAAGACAGTAAGGGGCAGGGGTAACAGGAAGATGACTTCCTCTTTCACAGGTATAGAAGCCTGAGCCAAGGAGATTTTTGGTCAAGCTGATGCTAAGCACATACTCATCTCTCTGACCACTCCAGATGCTGCCTGCAAGCCCTTTTTTTCAGAAGATTCTCTACAAATATATTCCAGGAGGTGTTTCATAAACACAATGAAAGTGTGTGTGTGTGTGTGTGTGTGTGTGTGAGAGAGAGAGAGAGAGAGAGAGAGAGAGAGAGAGAGAGCTCATGTGCATGAACACAGAACAGGTCCCATAGAGTTCTCTAGAAGACCACCAGATCCTTGCACTGAGCCAATGGGACACCACTGGCTCAAGAGAGACATTCATTCTTCCATGTGACAGTTGGTCTTGAGTGTCAAGTTGATGGACTGAGAGACAGGAAGATTAGCGAGCATGCCTCTAGGCATGTCTTTGAAGAGATTTCCAGATCCAATTAGACAGTGAGTAGTCTGACTTAATCAGTGACTGAAATCACTGATGGATTCATGATTTGACTAGATAGGTGGTGGAGCTGAGTCGAGTATGGCTTCCTAGGAGGAAAATGACCATGCAGAAGTGTCCTCAAGAGACTCATCTGGCCCCTTTAGTGACTGCCCTGCTCTGCTTCCCGTCTACTATGAAGTGAATGCCTGGAGTCTACAATGCTATACCTGTGTGATGGATCCAAACTGTGAGCCAAAATAAGCCATTCTTCCTTTAGGCTCTCTCAGGTACTTTGGTCACACAGCTACAGCTGAGTATGAGTATCCACAAACAGACAGGCTCCCACTGTGGACTCTAAACTCTGTGGATGCACAATCTCTGTGTAAAACAGCAGCATCAACATGGAACCTACTCCCACCCTTCCTCTTTCCTTCTTTCTCTGTCTCTTTTGTCTGCTGCTGCTGCTATTGCCATTGTGAGACAGGCTCTGCCCATATAGCCCAGGCTGGGCTCCAACACACAGCTCGTGTTCCCAAGTGCTAGGATTATAAGCATGTACCACTATACCTGACTTGCCACATACTTTTAATCATGTCTGGATTATTAAAAATGCTAAGAAACCTTACAAGTGCCTACCACTCTTGCAGTTCTGTTCACAGCACCCATATGGGGTGGCCAGCACCTAGAAGTCCAAGATCAGAGGTTCTAATGCCCTCTTCTGGCCTCCAATGAGCACTGTACTCACATGTACACACCCGTGTGCACTCGTCTTAAAATAAGACGAGTCTTTAGGAAATAATGGATATAATGAAAGTGGTACGTGAACAGCTGGTATACTCTGCTGTTTGGAGCATGGCAGGAGGGAGAGATCTGTACAGACACAGTCACCAAAGGTCCAACTACACAATAATAAGTGAGACACCAGGTAAACAAGGGTATTCAAGAGAGACTGGAAGATGAGATGAGTTGGGGGAGGTATGTACAAATAACCACTTCATTTTCATGGATCCTTCACGGTGCTCAGTATGTACTTAAAAACACATCTTGGGTTGTGAAACTTGGCAGAATTCCCCCCTCCCTGATATGTTCAGTCTACCTGCAGATGTGTGCCTAGCCAATCTGAACCTCCAAGTAACTACATTTCCATCCTGCACCCACATCAGGGCGCTGTTTTCTAAAGAGAGCAAGGGTGGAGTGGGGAGAAGCAGCCTTCACAGCTGTCTCACACAGGGTGGAAGTCTTGGGAAGATCTGCCTCCCATAGGTATAAGGAGGCTGATGACAATACAACATCATCTAAGCCAAAGCCCACTGGACTCCCAAAACAACATTTTTCACAACACATGCCAATAAAGTAGGAAAATGGCTTTACCTACAGAGCCAACTAGGTTGTTAGACAATCAGCTCCCCGGAAGCACAAGTGCCTGTGCTTGAGGGAAAGCCATGGGGCAGAACGCTAACTGCAGGTTCAAGGACAGGTCTGGCCTCTGAGGTGGTGGTCTAGTTTTCCCTGGCTGCCCTGTCTTCTGGAATTCCCAGTCTTCCTATTCTCTTTCTAAGCTCACAGCTTTGACCCTGATGTTGTGGTCTATGAGGATCCTAGTCTAGAACCCCTAGAAGATTCTTGTGCCATGTTCAGGTCCAGCAGCAGGCTCTGGGCCAGCAGGGTGATGAGGCTGCTCAACTTATACAAACAGGGACTTCCAAGAAGAGCTGCTTCCTTGGTTGCATATATTACACTTCCTAATTTTCCCCCCTAATTCTGAGTAGGTAAGAATGTTCCAATCAGGTATGTAATTCATGTTTTCCATTTTCAAAAAAAATATTCTTTCATCTAATCAAAGACGCTAAAACACTTTGGAATAGTACAAATAATTTCAGGTTTTAAATTCCAAGTGATTTGGGTTTTAATTTAAAAGGCTACTCAAAAGCATATTCATTTTAAAAGTGGAGTCTTATCCAGGTGGTATCTCATTGGCAACATCACCGAGAAATCATGTTTAGCTTAATATACAGACAGACTATGGGTGTGTTATATAAAGTATCCCTGCATATATTTTTTTGTCATGTTCCTACAGATCTTTTATGGTATTTATCATCCAAGGGGACCTAGAAAGGTTGAAATTGATTTCTAATGCCATTCTCAACAAAATATTTGGGGAGGGGGAATGGGGGGGAAAAGGGGAGATCTCACTCTCTTAGTGAGGTCACAACCCCAAAGATTCCCCAATTTCCCACATCATAGCACCTGTGACCAGGAGTTCAAAAGCAGGCCTGTGGGGGAGCATTCCAGAGGTACACCTTAACAAGCCCCTTGGAGAAGTGGCTGATTCTACAAGGACTGGAGAATATACAAGATGATCCCAGAACATTTGGTGCTGTGAAATAAATTGTTGCTTTTTAAAGTCTCCATTAAAAGGTGCATGAGGGCATCTCAAAACAGCGTGGAGCCAGACAGGAGCCCTGAAGGCTCAAACACAGGACATTTTCAACAACAAAGTAAATAATATCGCCTCAAATCGTAGCCTAATGTGTAAAATAAATATCCACAAGTCACACTGACATAAATGATTGAATCAGTACATATGTAGGGAAGGATCTGCAAACGCATATTGCAAATAATTCATGTAGACATTGACTACTGAGGGAGGCAGAGACAGGGTCCCATCCTGAGGTGTGGGGTGTCTGGCACATAGGAGGGGGCAGCGCTACTGTGCAGAACTCGAAATGAGCACTACCTTAGGCGCTCAAGGTCACAGTGGCAGGCATCCTTGATTAGGTACAATAAGGACACTCTGGGTTTGTCATCTTTCTTCCCCAAACCCAGAGCTCCAGTCTAAACATGAGAAATTACAGCCGAGGGATATCTTACAAGGCACCGTCCTCAAGACAGCCAAGGTGATCACAGACAGAAGATCCCGAGACCTCACAGCTCGGAAGAGTGGAGGACGCATGACAGCTCCCACAATGTGGTCTCTGGAATGAGAGCTCAGAACAAAGCGTGGACATTGAATGAAAGAAAGACAAGGCAGTCTGAGTAAAACACAGGCTGACTTAACAGCAGTGTATCAGTATTGGTTCATCGCTTGTGATGAATGTAATCCAGTAATGTATAAGACATTCAGGATAGAAGGAACTGGCTGAGAGACCCGTGCATCTCCTCACTACCTGTGTGTATGTTTTGTTGATCTAAATCTGTACTAAAATAAAAGGCTCACTTTCAAAGTTCTCTTATGTACCATCTATCATTAGCTGCTGATGAAACCTAGAGCTGATGTTGCATAGCAGAAAAATCCCAACACCTAACTTCGGGCAAAGACTACAGCTAAAAGTATGGTCCTGGTGTAAGAGGCTAGCAGGTAGGGCTGGTGGAGATGGCTCAGTGATTAAGAGCACTCACTGCTCTTGCACAGAACAAAGGTTGGGTTCCCAGCACATCTGGTGTCTCCCGATCTGATACCCTCTGGTCTCCAGGGACACCTGTCCATACATATACTTGGGCACAAGCATGTACAAATAGTAGAAGGGAGTATACGATAATAAACCTGGCAGGTGCAAATTATCCTGATAAGACAAACTTGACGGGGGGTTGGAGGGAAGAGGGTGTCACATCACCCCTACCCCAGATCTACTACCAAGGGTCAGAGGAGGTGTCAGCGTTGATTGAGCCTTAGTAGTTTTGATTACTGAATCAAAGCAGTTTAAAAGTGGAGGCTCTCAAGTCATAATCAGACCTTGTCTGACTGGGGCTGTGAGTACCTTTTGGAAGCCACTTCATCCCTTGAATCTCGGGGATGTAACATGGGCATTATAATACTGATAAAAGTTAAGACACGGGTTGGTTTGTAATTTAGGTGGACTGAGAGAAATTCTGTAAAAGTCTTATGAGCATGTGGCTCATAAGAAGAGTCCAATAAATCTTTCCTGGGTGTGGTTAGGATATCGAAACACTTCCTTTCTGAAGTTCCCATGGAGGATGGGGACTCTGAGACTCTGAGAGGATGCATGTTTGGCCAGGGATACCAAGCCTGAGACAGATCGCAGCTTTGGTTGTGTAGTCGGAGCTGAACTGATCATGGCCATCTCCCTGTAGCTTCGGGTTCAGGCTAGGAAGAAATCCAACAGGAGAAGCTGCAGAAAAGGGTCTTTGACTAGTGGGGATGTTGCCAGGCACAGTCTACAAGAGTCCAGACCACCCTGCCTACATTGCAAGCCACCCTGGACACTGCAAAAGTTCCCTGACTTGCTCCCTTCTCCCTCACACTCACCCCCACCCCCCACTCTGTTCTCTGCTCTCTTCCCAGGCAGCTTCAACTACCATGCCCAGACCACTCCCTGTGGTTCCAAGTCACACCACATTTATTTGTTTGCCTCGGGCAGCCATGGTCTGTGGAGCCACCAGCCTGCCTGGGTGGTCAGCCGGCCGGCGGCATGCGCTCCACAGCCACTATTGATCTGGGATCTTAAATCATCCCCGGATTTTATGAAAACATTTACGTTTATCATTAAATAACCTTCAAAGGGTCGATGAACTTACTTTCTTTCTTTCTTTTTTTTTTTTTTTGAAGATTTTCAGATGTGTAATATAATAATACTCTAATGAGACTCTGGGTTTGTCTCTGGGCAAGTGCATTTAATATTGAAGGAATTGCTAAGAGAGGCCACATGAAGGAGACATCAGCGTCAGGGTGAAGTGCACCCCAGGAGCAGGGCAGCTGACGGCTTCCACACCTGGCAGGACACTTTGCTGTCCGTAGCATGTGGGGATGTGGAGACTGTGCTAAGCATTTTTGAGGTTCACAACCTTAGGAGAAAAGAAAAAAATGATTCAGAGCTATATGCTATGACTCAAACACAGCTATCTTAGTTGTTTTTATATTGTTTAGTATATTTTGATTTCAAGATATTAAACAAAATAGAGGCACTATTCAGAAGGCAGAAATGAGAACGATTCTAACATCAGCAGCTGGAACACCTGCTAGTCACGCCAGAGTCCCTCAGCCTTCTCCATGCTTAGCGGACATGGATATCTAAGCCCTTGGACAAGCAGAAGGAATTCCTGAGAGGTGCTAACAGCCAGCCCTGTGCTGGGTAAATCCTGCTAAAGAACCACCAAGACCACAAGGCCAACCGGCTCCTTCAGAGTAACAGGGAGACCACTCAGCCCTACCCATCTGCACCCGTGTGTACACCTCCTCCCTGGCCATTCTTAGGTCCCTGCTTCCCCATCTTGCTTCCTTTGCATGGCTGTCTAACTTACAATCGATGTATACTGCTGCCATTGGCTTATAAAGGTGTCCCCTCTTGAGGCTGGAGCCCCCAGTGAAGCTGTCACAACACCATCTCCCCCTTATAACCCATGAGCTCCTCTTTCTTGTCAAAGGCATGAAATGAGCACCTGAGTATATCCTACCTGGCAAAGCTTCCAAACTTATGGGTGCCTCCCTTCCCTGGGGAGGCTGGAAACCTTAGCAGATCTGCTCACAGTAGTGGCTGGATAAAGAAGGAAGCTGGAGGCCTCCCTGGGCTGACCCTTATTCTTCACTTTAAGGAGCTGAGGAGAGCCTAGTGGGGGTGAGAAAGGGGCAGACCTTGAACAATCTTTTTTCTGCTTCTGGCCTCAGGGAGCTCATAAACTCCACCTTGCTCTCCTCTCCTCTCCTCTTCTCTCTGCTCCTCCCCATGATCCTGGCTAGCTTCCTTCCTTCCTTTTTTCTCCAAGGTTGGCTTTCCTAATGGGTGACTGTGGTGTCGTGGTGTCCTGCAGGTGACCACACACACACACACACACACACACACACACACACACACACACACAGCCATCCCTGCAGACTATCCCTGTAGTCTGTGTTAACATCCTATGGATTGCTCAGTCAGCTTTGTTAGTTTCCTCTCAGGAAAAGTCCCCAGTGTCCTGTGGCTGGGTCACTTCTGTTCTGCTGGTCCCCAATCTCATGGATAGTACTCTATGTCTTGGTCAAATTCAAGTGTACTGTGCTCTGTAGGTAGGTGTTGAGGAGTGTGGGGGGAGTTCATTTTGAGGGGAACTGTGATAGTGCCACCTTCCTTGACCCCATGCCTCATAGCCCCAAAGCTACCCTATGCAATAGGGTTGGTCACCTGTGGTCTCACCACTACTACAAAGTCTCTGGAGCCACTCTACACCCCCCCACACACACTTTTTTTTAATGTCCCAATACTATTTTTGAAAGGGTCTAGTATGCTGCCTATGTTAAAAAAGATACACACACACAAAGCCAAACAAAAGATTTCATACGAAAATATGGTTTTCCAGTTTCCCTGGAGAAGTCAGAAGGTCCGGTAAGATCCTCCAGGAGGCAGAGGACAGGATAGCGCCTGCCCTGCCACC
The DNA here is from genome assembly GCF_008632895.1 of Mastomys coucha. Lineage (NCBI taxonomy): Eukaryota > Metazoa > Chordata > Mammalia > Rodentia > Muridae > Mastomys > Mastomys coucha. Next base: position 28,539,371 of record NW_022196904.1, read on the forward strand.
CCTGGAAGGCATTGTTTGTGCCCATCCAGGCTCGCCAGCATCAAGGCCCTGTGTGCAAGCCCGGCCTTACCTTGCAGTGAGTGGGTGGGAGGGGTGAGGGGCTTACATCCTTTTCTGCACCAGATGGGCCTCATTCCTGTACACACCCAGTGAAACAAGCAAGTGGGTGGTCGTAGCCTATTCGTTGGCTTCCTGTTTTCCATTGTGTCTCTGAAAATGAACACACATCGGCTCTTCCTTCTAGTTTCTGGTTTGTGGTAGAGTTTAAATGCAGGAGGGGGAGACCAATATGGTAGCATGGCTTGTGCCAAGGGTGTGCACTGCATCCCATTGGAAAGACATGGCGGTCAGAGGGAGGGGACAGCTCTAACACAGTAATTAAGACAGCAGTTTTTCAAGGTTATCTTCAAGAATCCACGACTTACACACAGCATTCATCAAGGCTAGCACATTTCCTGCAAAGGGGGGGGCTGCGGATGGCACCTCTCTAAAAACTGGGGTCACCTCCTGCCAGGTGTGATGCCATTCTAGGTCCTGGGGTCGGAGAGCGTGTGAGAGAGAATCACAGACACCCTTCTCCATAAAGGAATGGGTGCCTGCTAGTCATCCACAGCCAGGGCCTTCATCCACAGAGATGTGTGGACAGGATATTTTGAAATCTCTTCTTAGCATGCTCTAGTTCTGGAGCACTAGGAAATGATGAAGAAAAAAGACAGAAACATAAACTTTCAGACTGCTGGCTGCTACTGTGGTATGCCTATGAATGAACGAATGAACAAACGAACGAATGAAGAAGAGTGCCCACAAGAGAAGTAGCTATTCCTCCCACACACACACTCTCCTTCATGGAGTCACAAAAGAAAGGCAAGTCCTTTCTTCTCTTTTCTTCCTCCTAATAAAAGGCTCTTTCTAAAAATCAAAGGTGTCAGACTTTGCTCTCTCTTGCTGGCACGATCCAGAAGATGGCTGAGGAATGACAGATGTCGGCATCCAGCTGCAATGAAGCATGCAAAAGTTTCTCTCTAATCCACTTATTTCTCTGTAGTCACGTAAACCAAAACAAATGGGCAGGGCTTTACATTAGGGCGGCAGGGTGGGGGTGGGAGGGACCCAAAGTCACAGCAGTAGGACTTCCATTGCATAATGCAGCCTCCTCCACGCCATCTTGCTATGATTTTTCCCTCTGCAGAAGGGAAAAAAAAATCTCCCTATAGCGTGAAAGGGTCCCTCGACGCAGGGGATCCAGAGGGTCAGCTCCTATGTCCTTTTGTCCCGTACAAGATGACATTTCCCAAAGGGACAGTTGCAAAAGCAGGATAGGGGCGTCATTAGCACAGGGAGGCCCCAGAACAAGCACCCACACGCAGGTACACACAAGCACCCTGTGACACACACATCACACACCAACACCCTGCTAAACTAACAGGATCGGTTTAATCACCAGTACCGTCGTTTTCAACTACTTGAATAAATCCAGGGGAATTATAAACGAAGCCCGTGTGTAATTAAAGTGAGGGTTGTTAGACTCTTCATTTAATAAAACACTTGAAAAGAAAAGCCCTGGTAGGTCTCGCAATGCCAGGGGAAGCCGAAGGGGAGGGGTGCGCGCTCGCGTCGGCGAGAGAGGCCGGCCTCTTTTAGCGTGTAGCTGCGCCCACCTTGTGAACCCATTCCCCTTTCAATCTTGTAAGGAGCTGGGAGGGCGCGGATCGGGTCTGGGGCTCTGTCACCGCCAGCAGTTGTAACAGCTGCGAAGCGCTCGTTTCAGTGCAGGCGGCAAGGAGAGATGTGACGGATTTCGCCCATGGCAGAATGGCGTTCCGTTTCTGGCCCTTCAGGCAAAAACAGTAAAAGAAAATTCGAGATTTCCCCCCTTAAACTTCCCACAACAACCTCAGCAGAACCACATGACTCGCCTTCTACAATCTTCCCTGGTGTGCTCACTGCTACTTTGGCAGGGACTCAGAATTACTGTTACATAAATTCCATCTGATGCCAGAGCGACCATCTGTGAGCGGGAGCTGCTTCACCTACGTCTGCCTGCAAAGCCACTCTCCCCGAGACAAGGGAGAAGGGGGAAAAGAATTTGATTAATTTGCAGAATGCTTGTGATTTGCTCATATATTATTATAACTCCTCATCAGCACATGACAAATCCCCAGCCCTGGGTGCAGGCACCCGTTTGATTCCAGCAGTTTCTTGCGTCGACACCTGACAGACTGCGGAGCTTCTAATGACTTTCAGATGCTTACAAACAGTAATTCTATCTTCAGAATAAAAAAGGGGGAAAAAATCCATAGGAAGAAAAGAGGAGTGAACTTCTTCCTCGGGTGCATTTCCTTCCTGGGTATCAACATGATTTAACGGTGAGGACGGCTGAAGCTTCTAGAAAGGGGCCCTCCCAGGCCCCACCACAGCTACAGCCACGCTGCACATAGAAACAAAGACCCCCTGATTCTGGATGGCAAGTCAGCAGAGGCCACACTCGGGTTATGCCAGACGGTACCCAGGTGCTGGCTAAGACAGGGTTCTCTCTCCCAGCTTCTGCGTTTCAGACCCCTGTTCATTTTGTCCACTTTTAACACACCGATCATCTCTCAGCTTCTACACATACATCTGTGTGCTGACTGCAGTTTGGTTCCCGCCTTCCCCCTCCCCCTTCCTCTTCTTTGCTTTTAAAACTCTGATTATGCCTCCAAACCTCTGCCTCTGTGCTTGATTGCCTGTTTTAGATTAGAGATTTTTAGCCAGGAGACAAAGACTTCCGAATGCACATTAGTCCTGCGTATGAGGACCCACAGAAGGAAAAGCGATAAAACGCAACGTGCCATCTGTCCACAAACAATAACCTGTGTGTTTGGAGGCTCACAAATTACTTAGCACAGAACCTTCCCAAATTACAGAGCCTTGAGACAGAGCAGAGCTGTGAGCGAGACCCTCTTTGATGTCCTTCGGTATTTCCCACCCCCTCGTGCTCGCCCCCCCAAATTGATTGCTAACAGTTGAGGAATGTCTCCGTGACAAGTAGATTTTTATTATCTGCATCTTCCCCGTTACATTTGGCCTGGGACCCGGGCAGGCGTGGCTCCCCCCAGCTGCAGCTGCTTGGGACAAGGGGCCCAGATGCAGTCTGTCTCCTGTGTGTGGTTGTGAGCTTCGGCGGGGTGGGGTGGGGCTCTCCTGAGCGGGTCCCCATTTGATACAGAAAGATCCCAACAAACTCTGCCTGCTCAGAGAGCCAGTCAGCTGGCTCTACTGGGAAAGAATAGTCAAGGTTTTGTTGGTGACACTGTTAGTCTGTACAAATTGCCCTCCTGCCCACTGCCAGCCTTCTCTCCAGAAACATAGTCTGATACTGGTCCTTGTTCTGACTCTAAGAAACAACCTCAGGAGCCCACAGGCCATCAAAGACTCATAAGGGTTAGCCAATGTCTGTGGTTCTGCTAGAAAATGCTTTATGAAATGATTTAGTAAAATGGAAGGCAAAGGAAGAACATGCATTGCCAAAGAGGGAGAGGGTTTCTGTTTGTGGTTGGCTCAAAGGTTGACTGGCACTCTGTGCCTTTTGTTTGTAGGACACGGCAGCTGTCCTGGTGCCAGGACTCTGCTGCTGTCTCAGCTAACCTAGCCCAGCCCTTGGGTGGCTCCCATGTGGCAAATCCTCCCAGGTCCCAGGAATGGAAAGTGAGGTTCCGAGAGTCCAGTATGTGTCTCAGGGAAAGCAAAGGTGTGACAGCTGACTTCTGAAACTAGGCAATGGCCCTGGGCCACAGATGAACCCCCAGGTCCCATTTTAAAGATAAGACCCGAAGGCAGCAGGTGGGATTAGTGGAATCCAGTGAAAAATGCCCTGCCCTGTGGTTGCTAGGAACAACCAGATAAGGGTGGACACTATAGATGGGAACCTGTATGTCTTAACAGCTTCCAGATAGACACATCATTACACACATGCACACACACACACACACACACACACACACACAGAAAGAGAGAGAGAGAGAGAGAGAGAGAGAGAGAGAGAGAGAGAGAGAGAGAGAGAGAGCACGTTTGAATATGAACTATCAACTCTGTGAAACCCTATTCCTGGACTCACTTCAGTATAGAGATTAAAGATTCCAAGTCTGCTCTGGGGAGGAGGACTTCTTGCCTCTACTCAGGGGCTCAGTCTTAATAGGAATATATAACCCTCGATTGTCCAGCAAAGCCAGGCACAAGGTAGATGGTGGTGATTGGATAGATGCCTATTTCAGGAGTCCTGAGAATGAACTAGTTTTCATGGTAGATTCTCAAACCTGAAGTCAATAGAGACAAACTTTAAGTAAGGTTTAGCTGGAATGCACAGGGGTGGGAGCACGCCACTTAAATTCAAAGAAAGGGATATTTATTTGTTTTAATATGTAATGCCAAATGGTGAGCCACACTGCCATCCCCGTATCCCAGTTGCTTTCTGTTTCCAACAATGAAACCAGTCGTGTGTTTTTCAGTCTCAAATCATAGGCAAGGACATTCCATGTTTTCTTTTCTTCAGCCATTGCTATGGTCACTGTCTTCATGTGGATCCAGGTTTATAGTTAGCTAATTCCACATGTAACACAGAGAGATGGAGAACTTCTGGAAGCTTCTGCTGGCCAGAGGATGGCCTCTCATCTCTACTGTCTGTCCCTATTCTAGCCTGGAACTCACTATTTATCTCAGTCTTGAAGTCTTAATCCTCTTGCCTCAGCCTCCTGCACTTGGAGATCAAAGCTCTACACAAACATGTTGCTTAGATTTTAATTCTTTGATATATTTTTGACATAGGTCTCATTATGTGGCCAGGGATACCCTCCAATGATCCTCCTGTCTCAGCCTCCTGAGTGTTAGGATAATAGAGCATGTCCCACACTGAGTCATTAGCTGATCATTTAAAACATAAAAGTGTGTCTCTAGATACATTTCAAGCCCCAGCTTGTTTGTGTTACATTGTTGCAACAGTGACCTTTGCCCCAGATGGGTAAGCTTTCCTAAGCTCCTCCTCTCCACCCGGGACTCAGGAGCCTTGGAAAGGAGAGGCTCCACAAGTATTCTTCCATTGGGGGCGGGGACTTTCTGTTAAGCTGTGTCAGGAAGCAGGTGTTGGGGCAGGTTGGTCTATCTCATTCTTCCATCCCAGAGACATGCTTTCAGGTTTCAAGATCCAATTTTGGACATGAACCCCTATCTTGTGGGAGCTTTACAGTCCAACGAAATCTGAGAATCACTGCCAACCCCAGCAGTCAGGTGGGAGCAATAAGACCTTGACCTTAGAGCTGGGGCAGGCATCTCTCCTAGCACGCAGCTGCACAGCCTCCAGACAGTTTCCTCCCAGCCTCCAAAGCCTCCTTTTCCCCACCTACAGAGAAGCTGATGCGTTTTCTTTCTCACAGTGAGTGGCCAGGCCCCCTGGGGTAATGCCCATCACTGTAATCAGAGAATCTGGAGCAGCTTCATCTACCACCTGGATTATAAATGTCAACCACTGGTATTCAGGAGAGGCCGTTGTCCTTAAAGGTTCTGTCCTCATAAGAAGAAACTTCCCCAGTTTGGGAGCCTACAGTGTGCGATGCTGGAGGAAGGGGCTTAGCCTCGGAGCTCATCTTGGCCCCAGCATCAAAAAGGCAGAGCTGCCATTTATCCTCAGACATGACATCACCCCCTTCAGGTGCATACTTAAGGCAGATGAATATTGAAATCCATCAGTATAAAGTGGGGGTTCGGAGTCTAAGCAAGGAAATTAAAGCCACCCGAGTAAGAGCATTTGATGCACCTACCCTAACTGCCTTTTGATATAGCATTTTACTACACACTTGGTATTATGGATCCATAACATATAAATGTGTATACTGTAGGATATATAAAAAGTGGCTGTAGTTGTCAATATGCATTTACATGCTGTATTAAGAATGTTCTGTAAAAATCTCTCAGGATATGATGGCCCTGTATCACTGAATGAGTGAATTTACTTTAGAAGATGGGGGGGGCAGGAGGGGGACATTTTCAGCTCTAAGGAGTTTTGGTAGATAGAACAGCCCAAAATCAGCTGACATTTTAAAAAGTCCCTTGATACTCGGAACAAAGAATCTTCTGGCATACACCTTCCTCAGAGCAAGGAGTCAAAACTACACACAAAAGCCAAATGTATAAATCCCCAAATCTAAGCTTAGATAGTGAGTGGGAGATGTTGGGGCACTAGAGCTGGCCCCTCAGAGCCACTGTGGGTGCTGATTCTGCAGACACTGTGGGGCTCGCTGTGTAGCCTGTAACATGGGGACTGCCGGGGTCTGTGCTGACACAGGAGGCCAATCTGCAAGCACCTTGTCCCTCAAATGAATTTTATAGTCAGCCCTCTTATTCTGTTGCTTCCAGTCTTCCTGGCAGCCATAAGTGTGTTGTTACTCTATTCAAAAAGAAAAGAAAAAGAAAAGAAAAAAGAAAAAATACCATGTAAAATGTTACCAGCTTTCTATACACATAATACAATCAATCTTTTGCTTCTAGTCTGTTAAATGGAATAGCATGTCCCCAGAAAACACAAGAAGTGTCAGTGTCTGCAAGAAAAAAAAATTATACG
>NW_022196904.1:28545969-28556388 GCF_008632895.1 Mastomys coucha
AAAAAAAAAAAAATCCCAAAGGTCAGAATAAAACACAAAGCAGCTCCTGTAAAACTAAGAATAGATCTGAATACTTGCATGCATTCTATATAGCATGTGTCCTCAAAATGCCCCACCAGAATGCATGCTGGTGTCCCGATCTGTGGTGTCTTTTGGGAGTTTGCAAAGCCTTCCTGATTCCCAAGATATAGACATTGCACCCTTTGACAGGAAATAGGCCTTTTGAATTGAGCTGATAAGTTGAAGTGAATGTGCCCTTGGATCTCTACTAAAGAATAGGTTATTTATGAGGGATCTATCACTCAAAGCCTGGTGGCTAAGAGCAAGCGACTAATAAATGGATTTTGCCACTCTTTTCCCTTTTACGTGGCAAAGGCTTTATCAACAGACCATATTTAAATAAATTGTGCCAACTGAGTTCTGAGTTAAAGAACAAACATCTTCCCGTGTCTAATGTGACAGACATGAGGCTGATTTGAAGCCACGTCCCATCCAGGGAGAAGGGAGCCCCCTGGCATAGCCAGGGCTGAAATTCATCAAAGTTCGGATTTGACTGGCTCCTTGAAAGCTGGACGTGGGGAAGGCGGCAATCTGCGATTTATTTAATTTTAATTAAATTTTGTTTCACATCCTGTTTTGCAAGTCAGCAAGATGGGGTTTGTTTGCCAGGAGAGGGAAATGACACAGAAGGAGAAACTCGCTGTCCAGCATGGGTCAGAGATGTGTGAGACTGGCCTAGCAAGGCTGAAGCCTTCCTCGGGAACACAGGACTGTATCTGCAGAGCCTGTCTGGCCCTCAGTATCGCAGCCCGGCTATCTCCTCACTGAAGGGCCTATTTGTCTGCTTTAAGTGAAATCACTCAATTCTCAAAAGTCAGTGGAGGGCTGTGGAAGGGGGAGGGTTCGGATAGGCTACTCCAAATAAGTTCCATTAATCAAAAGACACAGTGTAATGTAACTAATATTTTACAATTAGGGAAGCCAAGATGCGACTAAAAGCCATCTATCTCTCTTATACCACATGATCATCGATTCATAATCGGAGACTGAGAGTTGCACAAAGATGCATTTACCGGGTGGGGGGAGCCGGGGGGAGGGCCGGCCTGAGCCGAGATAATGAACGCGGTGAGGGCTCACGGCGCTGAAGGCTGAGAAGAGATGACAGAGAGGCTCAATGCTGACGGATGACATGAAGACACTAGCAGATACCTGACAGCCCGCGGGAGCCTCTGCGCTCTTCCCCCAGCATTATGATCCTCAATTATCCTGGTAAGGGACTAAGGGGGTGGAGGACGAGGAGGCCGGCTGAGCCCGTGGTCATCAGCGCTGGGCTGACTTATAACGCTGCCACTGTACCAGGGGAGCAGCCCCGTGAAAGCCACTCTGAGGGGCTATAGCTTCCTTTACCAAGGCTTTCGGGCACACAGGGGGACAACGGGGATGCCCAGTTCGCCATCTGTTTTGTAATAAAATTCCCAACTCTTCAAAGAGGCTCATTTTTTTCCTTTACTGCCACCTTCAGGGAAAAGGAAGAGTTGGTTCTTTCTCCCCCCAAAAAGGAAGAAAAAAAAAGAAAGAAAGAAAAAGAAAAAGTGAAGAGTGGATTCCTGGGGGCTTGTTGGGGAGGCTGGTCTCTGTGAAATGAGCCCTTAGGGACAGCTCAGCCTCCTGAAATGACCACTCAGAGCTCCCCCAGTGAATAATGTGGCGTGTGCCTTCTTGATCTAAACGCAGCAGCTGAGAAACCGGGAGTGTGGCTGAGGGAAGTTCAGAACCCCTCAGAGAGCAGGGGCTGGGGGGGAGAAGAATCACAGCAAAGAGGACAAACTTTCCCTGGCTTGTGCCTCAGCGCGCATGCGTGGCCACCTGCTAGGGCCCTGCGTTCCCACATAGGTTCCTATCCTGCCGCCCCCCCCCCCCCCCCCCCCCGCAGTTTCTTTGTAAAGACACAGCTGGCCTCATGGAGAGTCCTCAGAACAAAGGAGAGCGGTGCTCCAGGAGCCGCAGAAACTTGGCATCTTAGGAAGAGTGTTGAGGTAGCAGGGCAGGTGGCAAGGTGGATGGGGCTCCAGACCTCAATGAAGGCCAGGAACCACAGAGGCGGCTCCACCGGGCACAGAGTCCAGCAACCTTGGCCGTCCTGGCGCAGGGAGCTATTTCTTTAAAGTACAATACCACAGTGACATATTTATGTAATAAAAATAAGTCCATATTGAAGCTAGAGATCCGAGGAACCATTTCTATGGCATTTGTAGGGTTTTTGTCTGGTTTTTCAACCATTACGGGGGGAGCTAACAAATGCATTACTTCCCTGCCTGTCTTTTCCGTGGATTTTCCTGACCATCTCAGAGTGGTCTCCATGCCCAGTCCGAAAAAAGACAGGCTGCAGAAAATGCCAGAATCTTGTGTGTATGCGTGCATACAATCTCACTCGGGACATACACTAATGAGAGAGCTCCCTGTTGAAAGAGTCCCGGGTGCGGGTGCCCCTGCCTCCTTGCCCTACACAAACACCCAGCAGCTCAGAGGAGGCTAAGAGCGGGCACCGGACACCACTTCTTGTTCCTTCTGAATCACCTTTCTCTGTCATTCCATCCCTAGGGGACGGTGGCTGACACATGGGCTCAGAGCAGAGAATCCAGGGACCCCGGGGACCCACACGGAGTGGTTTGCTCAGTTCTTTGTAGCACCTTAATGAAGCTCCTCACCCCAAATTTACCTAAATGTGGTAAGGATAAGCTGCCTTTGATACCCCAAGAGAGGTGCTGAGTCCGAGGCAAATCAATTTTTCTGGTTCGGCATAGCTGTAATTGAGACACCCATTCAAAGACCATGTAACCCACTGAATCCTGCAGGGAAGCCAGAATGCCCATAATAGGTTAGGTTCGACTGTCCCAGACACTAACAGGGCACCGTTCTGTGGGCCCTTGGGGTGTGGTGAGACCAGCTGTGCTAGTGAGCTCAGGGTCAGGTCCTGGCTGCTGCAGGTACCTTCCCACCATCAATCAGTCTCCATGGCATCGCCATGAGTGACATCAGAACCCTGTAGGTAAAACAACAGAACCGAGTGGAAGGTGGCCGAAATAAAACACGAAATGCCAGCCTTCCAACAGGAAACTCCAGGCACAGAGCAGAGCGTGGGGCTCTCGTCTCTCATCGTCACCACGCTGCCTCTCAACGAAAAGGAAACCAGAACCCGGAATGTTCAGATAAGTTCATGGTGTTTGCCAGAACCTCTCTGCCGGGATCCAACGGAAACCCAGCCCATTGTTTCCGGTAGCAGTTTGTGTCTCGGTGTGGATCTGTGTGGCTTTGCCTCCCACGCACAGTTCTCTCCTTTGTGGCTTGACCAAACTGAAGATAGGGAAAACACCCAGTGTTCCAAGGGAATCTGAAAAGAGGGATAGCCATAGGCTTGCGGGGGGGGGGGGGGGGGGGGGGGGGGGGGGGGGGGGGGGGGGATGTGGGAACTGCGCAAATTCTTCACTTGTGTGAGGTGTGACTTATAGCCCTTGGCTGCCCTGCTTGAGGGGGATTGTGGCTTCAGTGTGCTTTACAAGGTCTATTTAGGGTATAAAGGGGTTGGGATTAGATTGGGTAGGAGAGAGCTGAAAGAATCATTTATTCTTCCTGATTCTGAGAAGCCCACACTGTGCAGTGATTTTTGTGTGTGTGGGGAGGGGGGGGTACCCAAGCCACAGGCTCCTTTGGTTGTCGCACCACAAACTCCTGTGACTGAATAGAAATTTAGTTCCATCCCTTCTTGAAAGGGGGTGAGTTTCGAGAGACCCCTTGAGCTTGAAAATGTGTGTAGGCAGGAGGGGGAAGTAAAAAATGACAGGCAGATGTCCCTCAGCCTCAAATGACACAGCTGGTAAAGAATTAAACCAGCGAGATTTTGAGAAGGTGCGCAAAACTTCCCCGCAATAATTTCATTGGCTCTAATATGTCAGCACCCTGCAAACTCCAAACAAATTATCTGGGAGGGTACTAAACCTGAGCAGTGCTTTAAATCCCTCTTTAGCATGATGTTTGCAGAGAGCTCGTAGCCAAATCACATACAGTTTGACCCAATTATTTGCCGCACTTTCATATCATTTGATATTAAGTTGAAACTATTGTTCAAATGCAAAAATTTGTTATCTTCCTTGCCCACCTAGGCCTCTCAGAAAATTCAAAGACCCAGGGAGCACGCATTTACTGTAGCCATAAAGGTGGTCTTTAGTGCCACCTAGAGGAGAAATGGTCACATGGCATGTGAGTCACTCGGAGGAAAATTAAATACAGCTGAATAATTGAATGAGGGCAAGTTGAATCAGGGGTCACCATCTGTTTGACTAGAATTGTTGGCACATTTCAGCTAAGCCTCGCGCGCCTCGTAAACATGCTTACAGTTATCATAGCTCGCATTGCCCTAAAATAAAAGAGAATTGGTCCTAAAATAAGCCTGAACTAATTATACATATACCATCTTGTCGTCATGGAGACCAGAGTGAAGGTCACCAGATTCTTACGGCTTTTGGGAGGGTGTTGGTGCCAAAAACAGACAGGTGATTCTTTCTATCCTGTGGGGAGATGGCATCTCGGGATGGATGGCCGTGGAGTACAGAACAAGTTACCACCCATTTTCCCCAACCCGTTCTCTCCGGTCCAGAGGAAGACAGGGCTGGGGGTAGAGGTTCTCGGGGAAGAATTGACACCATACCTGAAGGATATGGGAAGCCTTGTCAAGGGGGACATTGAAGCGCCAGTGTTATTTAAACTTCTTCCAAGTTGGACCAGTGGCCCTTGGGGATGGCAAGGGAGAGAAGCCGTCTTGTCAAAGAAATGGGTATAGTGTCTGAGTTGGATGCCCCTGCCAGCTTCATCTAAGAGCTGGTCATTTACCAAGACTCTACATGCTGTGCCCATGTAGGCCATGTGTGCTGCTGTATTTAGATGCAGACACAAAAAAATATAAATTCACACGTTGCGGGTGGTGGGGGGAGAACCCATGTCTTGCCTCATCAATTTTCCTTGTGGATTCCCTCCCCAAAGGGGAATCCTCTTGCTGACCTACGGCTCTCTGCACACAGTGGACTCATGGTCAGCATATCTGGGGACAGGGTATGGTAAGTATGCACGGTTGTGGTTTAAGACTTGCAGTTAGAATTTAAAGCTCTGACAGGGTGGGTTAGTAACAGGGCAGTGGGATTTAGAGACTGGAAGATGGGACTCCTGAATACGGGTCCTCCAGCCTCTCCCTCCCCGTTCTCTTTAGGCTCCTATGAGAACCTCTTTTTCCTTTTCTTCCAGCCTATGTGGCTGGGAGCATCCCTTTCCCTCTCCCTCCCCCTCTCCCTCTCCCTCTTGCACTGCCGAGTATTCACAAAGTGCTTTTGGACGCCACAGTGGAGTGACCCCAACTTCAGTAAAGCCTCCTCCGGGATGCAATTAATGTCTGTTGTCATCCACGTTGGCTAGGCTGACACCATCTCAGATTCCAGAGGTGCCATCAAGGTGGGGGAGGGGAGGGAGGGTGCGAGGGAGGGTGCTACCCAGAGACCAAAGGCTGCAAATGGATGCCTAGGAGGACGGGCGGACTCCCTTGCCTTTGTAATTAAAAAACATCAAAAGACCTTGCATCTCAACGATCTCCTGCCTCTGGATGCAATTGAAGACCAGCTCCCTGGAACCCAAATTATGACAATGAGGAAGGAGAAAATCAAATAAACAACCCAACACTAGCTCTCTTGGGCAGAATGCCATGCTAAGGCCTGGGAGAAACTCCTTTAAGACTCCACCAAGCTTCTCCAGGCTGCCCTCCCTACAAAAGTGGAGCCGACACACCAAGGAAGGTATTTCCCATTGCTTGGGTGTAGAATACACTCTCTGTAGGGTGTTCTCCTACACATGCGCTCTGCCCCTCCCAACAAAGTCCTCACAGAGAGGCCTGGCGCACGACCTGGCATACGTAGACATTTCTGGAGTGTGACGTGATCCACACCTATCACCTCACACTTGGGAGGCAGAGGCAGAAGCAGAGGCAGATGAGACCTTCCTTCTAGAAAGCCTGGGCTACCGAGTACGACTTGGTCTATAGTCTTCCCAGGTTCATTCCCCCCCAGGAAACTAGGGAGCAAGAGCCTCATCTGTGCACATGAGTGCAGGCTATAAACCAGCTCATTCTGGACAGAGTGAGGTTGCCACGGAGACTTGGAGCATTGGAATGAAGGTGGAGAAATGTGGGGTCCATGAGAGCCCCCTGCCAGCAGTTCCAGGGTGATCAGAGTAGGGTACTCTGAGGAACAGTGGACTACAGACTGTACCTGCCTCTCTCTTCACTCAACCTGATACTTCTCTCAGGCCACACACAGCCCTGTCTGCCTCCTGCATTCTCCCCTCAGGCCTAGGCCAGCAAGGGGTTACACAGCACATCCAGAACTGATGTCATTAAAATCTCACCTGACCCGGTGGTGGGATACATACAGGCCCAGTTCCTAACATGGGTCAGGTTGGGCACCCATGGTCCTGAGCCTGCCAGGACAGCGGTTGCCTGGCACCAGGCCATCACCCCGCCTCACAGAGGAACAGACCAAGGCTTGTGAGCTTTCTGAATTTCCCAGAGAAGCAGAAGCACAGATTTTTATGTGAACTCCCCCGAGTACTAAATGTTAAGTACCAATTCCAGGCTTTCAGAGGCTCCATGGGGGCCAAGGCAGACAGGTCTGCAGACTGCTGGGAGCCAGCTGCACCTGCCTCTGACCTCCCTACCTGAATCCCGGCCCAGTCTAATCTTTCCCAGCTGCCTAGACCAAGACCTCAGCCTCCAAGGAGGTCCTAAAGGGACAGCCTCCAAGTTCAGAATTGTCCCCTCAGTCACAAGTGACCTTGCCTACTGTGTTCTTTACTGGCTGTTGAAGCCTCGTACTCCAGGGTCCCCTGAGTCTCCTCTCCAACATGCCTCACTTCTTTGACTACATCTCCATTCCCCAGCCTTCACTACCCAGGTCTGACCTCAGTAATCCGGCTACATGCCCTGAAATTGCTCTCTGTTCAGAGATAACTATGAAGAAACAGTTAAAGGGAAGAGAGTTACTGATAATTCCTCCACACCGATGGATTAACTTCCATGGAAAAAAAATCATGCTGGCACCCAGGTAAAGGGCCCTTTACTGCATGGGCCTGCATGCTGGTGACAATGGGATTTAAGGCTCTGGTGGCCTTGCCACCACTCTCTTGTGCCTGGAAGCATCAATCACCTGTTGCTGGCACCTAAGGAAGCATCTCCTACCCTGCTGGCTCTAAGAGAAAGATGTCTGCTGGGGAGGGGTGGAGGCGGTCTGCAACCATCTCCAGGGGTGTTTCACATCTGTAACGTGTATCCTCTATACTCCCAAATGAAGGCCCAAGTCTCCGATTGCCAGGAAGCAGCGGGGAACATAACACAAGCTCACGGATCCACATGTGAGACACCAGAGGAGATCTAGAAATACTGGCTGTGAGTGGGGAGGGGTGGCAGGTGCCAATCATCCAAACATTCTGGAGGCAGAGGCAAGAGATGGTGAGTTCAAGACTAGCCTGGGCTACACAGTGAGTTGTGGGCCACACATCTCAAAGAAAGATAACCAAAAGGTAATGCAGGCCAAGCTGCCTCAGGTATGGTTAACCCTCTGGAGTCTCTGAAATGCAGCACTCATTGGCTTCTGGGGCCTCTGGGTTCCCTCAACACCATCGTGGCTTTCCCCAATTGTGTGGCTGGAATGCGATTCACCTAGCAGGAAAGAGGTGCCATAAATGGTAGAGAAAATGGAGATTTCTCAGTTCCCTTGTGAGCTTCTCCATGGGAGCCCTGGTAGAGTCCAGATGGGAACTGGATTCCTGGGAGGCTGTGACCCAGCCTGCATTCTCCCAGGAGCCCTCTCAGAGCCCAACTCTCAAGGGGTCTACAAATTATAAGGCAAAGGCTACTCCTTACATTCCTGGTGTCTATGGAAAGTGCTTCATGCTGGAGGAGTGCCGAGCCAGGCCTGGTGGAGGATCATGGCTGGTTTTAGTGAAAGAAGGTGACTGGGGCGGGGGCGGGGGCAGGGACAGAGGCAGGTAGTAGGTCAATTCTGCCCTTGTGCCTACAGCCTGATGCCTGCAGCTCTCCTTCGAGGTCCTCTGGCCTTTGGAGGTAGAGTGCGCAGGAGGAATGCATGCAGGCTTTGTGCTAGGGACCCAAAGCACCTCAGCACCTCTTTCAGGGTGGAGTCAGAGCATAGCTAGGCTGAAGCCCTGAGCATCCCAGATCACTGAGATGGCGCTAAGGACATAGGAGACATCCTGGGCCCCTGCGGGCACTACCCCTTCACTTCAGTAGTTGATCATTATTTCCTGATGTTCTGTCTGTCTGTAGGTCTGTCTGTCTGTCTGCCTGTCTGTCCCTTCCCCCCACCTCTCTTCCTCCCTCTCTCCCTTGCTGATGCCGAGGCCATGGAGGGGTGCTGCTGACTGGCTTGATCCTCATAGTTTGCTCAGCCTGCTTTCTTCTAGAACCCAGGACCACCAGCCCAGGGATGACCCCACCCACAGTGGGTTCGCCCTCCCTCATCAATCACTGATTAAGAAAATGTCCTACAGCCCGATCTTATGGAGGCATTTTCTCAGTAGAGACTCTGTCCTTCCAGATGGTGCCAGCTTGTGTCAAGCTTACGTATAACTAGCCAGCACACAAAATAAACTTTATTTCTCTGAACCTGGTACAAGAATTAACACAGGGTATAGCAATAAACAGTACGCAAGCCAGGACGTCTGCAGTCCTGCTCGCCCTGTACGTGGAGGCTGGTCCATCAAGCTTTACTCTCTCCCAAGTTCCAGCTGACTGTTCCATGTGACCCAGGAGAGCACACTGGGCATGAGACACTGTTTACTTTAATTAGGATTGCCAGTCACCCTCACAGAAGCATTTCCAGGAGCCTCAGAACTCTATTCAGTTGTCAAAACAGTACCGTGTTGTTTTATGCCACGAGTACATCCCATTGCTTCAACACTGTCCACCTTTGTAGGTCTCAGCCTGGCTGGCTTGGAACTCACTAAGTAGACCAAGAAGGCCTTGATTTCACAGAGATCTGCCTGCCTCTGCCTTCCCAGGGCTAGAATTAAAGGCGTGCACTCTACGCCCTGCTCTCTGAAGAGAAACGTTGAGAGAGTTACTCCCATTTCAGTCTCTATCAAAAGGGATTCCCTGAAGGAAGTTTCTCCACAATACACTTTTATATATTTCATAATCACGCCAAAATCATTTTGATAACATGTGCATGAAGAAGAGGCAAGTTTGACTCTCAAAGGTTCTGTTATTGAAGCAAAAATTAATATTTGTGCAGTCTCAAAATTGGAACAATATTGCAAAGATGCAAATGCCACCCTATATCATAATCTATAAACCAGTCGCAGGTGGCAGATCAACGGTGAAAATGATTTAAAATCCACATGTACAATCTTATTAAACTGATTTGAAATCATATTCTATGTTCTTCGTTTATTAACTGGGTCTCCAACAACAAAGGGGTTATAATTGATTTTTGAAAATAGACACATATTTCCAAGTAATGCATCCCAGAGAAGCCACTCCCATCTCCTGGTGTGAGTATGACTTTCAAAGTGAGGACCACCTTTGTCACACCGAGCCTTGTTCTGAGCCCCTACACCCCTCACCTCTACAAACTTCAGACACAGTGATGAGGGCAACCATACTCTAGGAGAAAACAATGGCCTGTGTGTACATAGTGCTGTGGTTTGAATCTGAAATGTCTCTTGACGTTAATGTTTAGCTCTCAGAAACCATGAGCTGGAATAAGCCTTTCCCTTCTTAAGGTAAAAGTTTGGTGGAAGGAATGACCCATAGACCTGAAGTAGACCACACGCAGAGAGCCTTAGCACTCGGAAACTTCTCAGTGTACGGAGTCTGACAGGAAAGGCAAATATGCCTATGGCCAGTGGGCAGGGCCTGTACCTTCTTTGGCACACGGATGCCATTAATCATCTAAGACACCAGCCTGGGGCCTATTCACTGGTAACTTCCCTTTCAGATTGATCCAGGTCAGTGAGTGATCGGTTGCTGGGTCCATGCCCTCCTGAGGATTCAAGGGGAGCCTGTGTGAAGATGATGTTTTGGGTAACTGGCCTACCATGGTTAGCTTTGCTGAATTACACAATAAAGCTTCCTCCTCATCCAAACGATTTGTCCTTTTCAAGACAAATAACCTTTTCAAGACAAGTAACTGGACCTGAGTTCAATAATAGGTGTTTCCTGAGTGACCTTAAATTTTTTTTTTAATGTAGTAGTAACAGAATCCAGGGCCTCCTCATGCATGCTAGACAAGCACTACAGGGCTAAGCACTGCCCCAGCCCCTCACTGGGGGATTCTAGGCAGGGGCTCTACCACTGAGCCACGC